>NW_019416749.1:40393-160997 GCF_000390285.2 Anoplophora glabripennis | reverse complement strand
TCCACATGCACCATATCGACATGTTCGGAAATAGTAAATGCATTGTTTTCTCGGTTCATTGTAAAACTAGTTTGTGCACAAACTAAAAAATTAAGCAAATTAAGAAATAATAATAAATAATAATAATATCTCTACTCCTCATTCTAACTACGAGAATTAGCCCAGAAGTCGGAGACTTGTGCGGGAGAGGAGGCGGCATATTATTATTACGCAGGCCGCATTTGCGCCCAGGAACGACTTATGTTGGTAGGCCCTAACCACCATTCAGTGCAGGAATGAGGGAAACCTGGAAAACCTCATTAATTAGGGGGGTGGTCAAATGCCAACCGGTGTCAATCTCTCACATTGACCCAAGCCAACATTCTTCCACCCTACCATACCTGCACAGAGTGCCAATTCTCCGTACAAGCATAGCTAATCTACGGTCTACCGGCCGCCGCGGGATTCGAAACCCGGGTAGATCGACACATCGAAAGTACTGACGCCTTAAACCTTGCGGCTATCGACCTAAAATTTGCTTAGATAAATTAAATATACACGGGGCGTCAAATAAGTAGGCACTATTACCAGCTTTATTATTAATAAATATTAAATCAATAAAATTACTAAACTGGCTTATCAACAATATAATTCAAATTTAACCATATTTTTTAAGATGAACGCTCGTCTTCGCTGTAGGTATACCTATCTAAGCGACATAAAATATTTTATACAGAGTGTAAAAACTGAGTTAACTGATGTCAAAAATTTGTATCGGAGTTTAAGGTCATAGAGAAAATAGCTAATTAAAAATGCGTTTAAAACTGTTTTGGAACTGCAGAAATACATGTATTTTATTACGGGGAGTAATTACAAAAAATTCTGTAACACTTTTTACGAGTTTGCAGGTTTCTTATAAAGCCAGTCTGTATTCGAAAGTCAGATTGTAGTACATTGTTGTAGTGATTGCTGTGCTGTTTTTCGACAGCACATTTAATAGCCGTATTTCTAAGTTTTCATATCAAAATGGCGCATTTGTTTAGCAATCGCGAATATTATGATATGCCGTGTATTTACCTCATTTTGACATAACGGACATGTGGCAAAAATATTTGACACAAGTTCATTAACAGTATTAACACCCTGTATAGCTATTTCTCTACTAGGTACATTTAAACATAAATATTTAGTTGCACCAATTATACATTTTTTTTCGTCTAGGTCATTAATAGTTGTCAAACTTTAACTGAACCGGTAAGTAATTACTTGTCAGTAAATTATGTTATATCTCGTTAAGTAAAAAACACCAAATTAATACATTATGTATAACTGTTTTATTTTTCTGAATTTTATACAAATATAATTGTACCCGGTGGCTATGAATTCCTATGTTCATCACATTTATTAAAGATTTTATGGATAAATAAATCACAGAAAATAATTACTGCAGGTAAAATTCGAGCCGGATCTTTGATGTTAAACTGACCACTTCATTTTGTTTATTTACACTGCCCCATATAAAGCATTCTAACCGTTCTAACAGTGGCGAATTGGATATTTTTTATTAATAAAAAAGTTGCTTTCCGTATTACTGTTGTATTTTGAATTTATTGATTAGTTGGGCTTATTTTATGATCCAGCAGTATTGTGGTAGAAAAATAATTACCAAATGATCTTCAGATTTAGTTATTAAGATAAAATAAAACTGAGTAACCTTGCGTAAATCGAAATATGGCTTAAAATACTGCGTATTGTAACCGAATAAACGATGTAAGAGCTGGCATGTTGGCCTTCGCGGCGCTTCCGGTTGGCCTCCGCGCATGTTCCGCTCATTTTGAAATCTTGTTTTTAAAACTCCACCTGACAGCATGTAACAGAAGTTAGGTGAGATTTCAGGAATATATTGTAACAAATAACACTGTTTTCAACATAACAAATTTCAACGGTTTCTCTGTAACACAAACGAAATAGAGTGTTTTTTACTAACTCGCCCCTGCTGAACACGAAAATCACATTAAAAATTACGTGTCACGTCACATTTCTGTATTACAGCTATATGTCATTTAATTTTTATAAAATTACTTTTTTAAATAGGTACATCCAACTTTGTTGGCCAAAATTAAACCCCGAAGACGAACAATAACTAATTAGATTACAATTTTAATGTTAATACATACAATATAAAAACGAAAAGAAACCAAGGCAGTGTATAATTATGAGGTCCACTTTGATAAACCAGTCACCCTTCATTCCTGCATTCCATCTTCCTTTGTATATCTGCTCCACAGTGCTGATTTCCTGATGAAACTGCTACCCATGTTCATCAGCACCAAGGTTTTGAGGGTAGAAATCCAAGTGTGAGTGAAGGAAACCTTAAATTTTTGTAGTTCTTAGAACTTCTGCTAATAGTTGCGGGTAGTTATTTGCTTTATGATTGCCTAAAAATCCTTTTAATCACAGAAACAAATGATTCTCAGGCTGACAGCTCAAGGGGATTTGCAAACCTACAAATACGCCTTCTTTTATTTTGGCATCACTCCGATTGAGAAACATAGTTTTCATTCAAAAGCATCACTTGTTTCGTCAAGGACCTTCACAAAATTCTTCATACGTCCAATTTGATGGCATGGGTGGACGAAATACCATTTTAAAATTAAGTATACTTCTATACAGAGTGATTTATAAATAATGCGATATAGCATAGTGGCAGGTTGCTGATTTCAAAATAGAACGATTAAGCCAAACATACCTTATCCGAATGTTGCTCCTTTTAGTTCTAGAGGGTGTTAAAGTTGAAATATTTGCGATTGTTTGATATATCTTGAGCAATTTTGAACCGATTGTTTTGAAATTTTGCATGCATTTTTGCATTTGCATTTTCAGAGGTGGCAATGATCATCATTATGGCGCGGCATTTTGATAAACAAAATCACAAACGAAAAAGAATTGTCTAATCTTTATAAGTTGCTTACAATTGACACAAACAATACATGACATTTCATTGACAGTGGTCTACTTTATTTAAGTCTTAATTTAGTGATTTCCATTATTCAATTGCTTTTTCTAATACTGTATTATAAAAATTCATAAAAGCTAAAATTTTTGTATTAAAAACTCTTTTGTAATTTCAATAATAAACACACAATAAATTGTCAGATTATAGTGACTAACCCTGAACATAAGGGATGATCCGAATTCCGAATTTTTGGTTATACTTATACGTTATAATACTGCTTTTTTTGTTTGTCATCAAGCGTACTGCTGCGTACGACTTGGTGTACACATGCGTAGGCGGCTTAATCAGAAATATTGACCATCCATTTTCATCCAACACAGCAGGTGGTCCAGTTAATATAAGCGTTTGTTTGAAATAACACGTACCACGTATCAGTTAATTGGGCTATAGTACTAGCTCCAAGATAAGAAAGACCCCAAAATGGCACAACTACTTTAGCATTGAAATATAAACAAGAAAATGTCGTTAAGTTATGATGAAATTAAAAGATTCCAAGCCGTATACCGTTATTAATTTCTATTAATAAAGATCTAGGAACGTTTGTGAGTAGCAATTGCTGTAGCTGTGCAGTGTAGGAGGAAACCACAATTTGACGCACTAAATGAAAACATTCCTAATTAGAAAATTAACCGAGGTAATGGGCGTAATATTCTTTAATTACGGGTTACCTTTTTTGCGTCAAATGAAGAAATTCACATTGTGCGAATTGTGTACGAATTTCTACCGGTCACGGTAGAGCAGCTAGCGGAGCTGCTATTACTCCGAAACCGGTTATCCTGACTAACTACAATAAATGCATCGTGATCCAAGCAACTAACTGAGCAAACCTAATTTAAATGGAAACTATAGTAACACGAATTTATTGGCCAACGACATGCAAAAGGAAAAGCTGTCGACAGAGTGCATTCACTTGGTATGCGGCCTGGAGTACAGGGCCGGAATATCTCTGAATGTGCCCCTGGACACTTATTAGAAAAAATAACGAATAACAAGCAATACACGATACAACAGCTTTATCTTGTGTATTAAATCATATTAAATTAAGTTTTAAACTTTAGTAAAATTTATCTTATTTTAAAATAGTTGATATTAATTCAGATACGAGATATTAACAGGGCTGTCAGAACTGAGCCGCGGGACATAGGCGTACGCATTATTTATTAAAAAGCAACAAATTAAATTGTCTACAATATACCACCATAAACACCAATTACGCAACATTCGCACGATAACAAAGCAACAGTATACTAACGTGATGTGAACGTGAAAAGCAGTCTGAGGCAGCGGCTCACGCCTGTCTCGGTTGACCTGCTTTGGCACGCCATTGAATCGCGGCTCTCTCTGACAGTCCTAGACATAAATTAGTCACAATTTTTTTTATGATATTTTTGTTATAATTTAATTCATTTAGAAAACATTTTGACCGGCTAGAGACTTCATTCATTTCTAAAATAAAAACATTATTTTATTAAATCAAAAATTATAATTACGTTATGGTACAAAATACTGAAATTAGCGTATTCAGAACTGTATAAATTAATATCACTACGGGGGTGCCTGAAAAACTTAAATCGCAAATATTTCGAAAATGTTTATTGAGTTTTATTTTTTTTCTCGATTTATATACAAATTGGGTATTTTTCAAAATAAAAAAATAAATAAATAAAGTAACCCTTGTAAGCATTTAAATCTTTACTTAAAAAAATGTTGCTTAAACGACAAACAGTTAGGCTTATCTCTACATAAGTTAAAATACTAGATAAATTATTATTCGCAATAAAAAAACATTTATTTTATATAAATGGATACATTATCCAGCTTCAATAAACAGATATACGGAAGAGATAAATAAGAGAAAAAAAAATCTTCTTAAAAGCGGCTGATGTCCTTTCTTATTTGACCACCCCGTATATATGCGTATTCAAAACAAGAATAAATAATTCGCCATTAAAGTACTATTGTAGTGGTGGGTTTCATTAATAAATTCTTTCTTCTTTCAATAATAAAAAAAAATATCAATCAAAAAACAAATTAAACGTGAAACTTTTCCATTATTAAGTTTATTGCATTTCACAAGTAAAGCATGAAACAAATGGTGAATTATTATATTAAAGACATATTCATAAGCAAATTTCTAAATGTTTTGAATCAGGGTGCAAAAAAATCATGCTTTTTTTTAAATCAAAAAACCCGATTTTTATTATTTAAATCAGATTTTTTTTTTATTTAAATCAGATTTTTTTTACTTAAATCAGATTTTTTGTTTAAATCGCATTTTCTAGTAATTAACGTCTTATTTCCTGTCAATAATGCCTAATTCGCCGCACCTATACAATAACAAACATTTCCACAGCGCTGCATAAAAAAAGATAAAAAATAAAAATTTCCAATCGAATGGTGGACGATTATCAAAATTACTAGGCAACTTCTGGGAGCTGTGGCATCATCGGCGTCGGTGGAAAGAATTTTTTCTTCGTTTGGATTAGAAAGAAATTGAGGAATCGACTGGGAGTAGAGAAGGCAGGCAAATTGGTGTTTTTGTTTAAACGTTACAACAGCAAGTGTAATATTTTATTTGATGAATAACTATTAGGTATATTTGTGTTATATGATATATTCGTTTTATACCTTTTACATTTATTTTTTGAGTTATTAAAAATATTAAAATATTACAACAGAAAGTATATTATTTTATTGATGAATATATATTTAGTTTATGTGTTGAATGAATCATATTTTATAGTTTTGTAACTTTTACAGTTATTTTTCGATTTAATAAAAGCGTTTAAAAAAGCTGATTTTTTTAAATTTATTCCCATGATTAAAATAAAAAATCAATTAATTTAAATCACGATTTAAATCAAGTTGATTTAAATCTTTGCACCCTGTTTAAATTTACTCATATGAATATTGTTTATACTTAATAATAGGGGCGTAGGTAGCTATTACAATGGGAACCTCGAAACAAACCTTGACATTAGGACCCTTTAATCCAAACATAGGCGAAAAAACTGGAAATAACAACAAACCAGCGATATTTAGTTTTTAACTATGAATAACCCTTTTTGTTTTATTATTTCCAACGTCTTTGTGACATGAATAAAGTATTTCTACCACGAAAATCCAAAATAATCGAAATAACATTTTTTAAAATTATTATTGAATCTTCGGTTGCCCACTCCGACCCTGCGCCACTGCGCGCTCGAATATTATTTCACCATAAAGAGATTATGAAAGGAAAGTTCGCGTTTGTGCCGTTATAGCTCCGTGTAATCACCCCACGCTTTATTTGGTCGCATTTTAAAATAGCCGGAGAGGAATTATTGGTGACTTGCTTTGATGTTTTACGCGCACCACTTGTCGGTAATTAGACGTTATGAAATGGTCACACGTCTAGAAGTGGACGTCGTTGTGTTCTTTTTTTCTCCTTTGAACCAAAAACTCCATACGGCCACAAAAGATACATCATGAGCGAGTGCTTTACACTGTTGCTAGATCTAACGATTTCTTTTTCAGTAGTGATTAGTGGTATTTAACTTATACTTATGTTCTCATTTTTTACAGGGTCGTACTACTTTATTTGATGAATTAATTGAACTACCTCCACCACTAATGCAAATCATCAGAATTTTCTTCAAACATATTCTCCCTCAAAATAGTTAATGAAAACGGAGTTCGGGAAAACACACGAAAGCCATGTTGTGACGTCACACCACTCATTAGCGGCTAGACTATATGGCCTTGCCCCGCATACGCCATACAATATCTCGAGATTGACAAATATGCCATGTTTTATTGTTGGCAGTATCAACTACGACTAGTAGTAATTGCTATTCACTTATGTAAATCTTAAATACACTCGATGTAATCGTAAATAAATAAATACTTAAATCCAAGCAGTAGATGAAATAAATTTAATTGAAAGGGAAGAAGTGTAACTGGTTTATAATAATTGTAAATGAATGTTTTATACACACTTTCTTTTAAGGAAATGATATCTGGCGTATCTACTTTCTATTTAATAGGATCTCAAGCTGCAATCATACTTTTCTTATTTCTTGACGGAATTTATTCCACAGAAAAATATAGATTGATCGTCATTTTTCCTTGTCAATAGACCTAATTGATGCTTTTATTGTACAGTATTTCTAAATTTCAAAATGCAATGCTCTTAGGTGCGCTGTTAAAAACTGCTGCAGTGGATCAATACTTTCAAAAATCGATTTACAATTTTAGCAAGCAACGTAAGCAGAAACCCCTATTTTATTGCAAGAATTTGGAGGCGCCTGCAATTGAAACGAAGGTAATGAAATAATTTCAAGACAAATTAACCACAGCCCACGTTCGTACCTAATTAACTGTAAACTTTAATTAAACCCGAAATAGAAGTGCGGAAAGCGAGGTACGTTTTGTGTGTCATACTGTTTATAATTCACAAGAAGTTTGCAACTGCAATTAAATTCATCTGACTATACGTCCGCCATAAAGTCATAAGCAGAATTCACTGGGTACAATTATTCAAAACAAACTTTGAAAGATTTAAAGTAATGCCACGTTCAAAGAAGAAGCATCGGAATATTTCATGAAATATAAGTAATATACATTATTTGCGTCACAATTATACAGGGTGTTAGTTATGTACTTTGACTAATTTGAGAGGTGGTTTTTTGAGTAATTTTGAACCAAAATATAAACATGGCTCCGCTAATCGATAGAAATACAGATATGTATTTAAAAAAATTAATCTTTTCTAAAAAAACTATTGATTTGTGGATCCATTTTGACTTAAATCTTATTAGTGAGTTTTGTAAAAATATAATTATCACGTTACATTTTACAGAAAGAGTTGTAGCTTACTCAAAAAATCACAAGTTTAACTCCAGAAATTTAGACACTAATATTATTTATGACTTTACTGGCAACTTTGAAACTATACAGGGTGTATCTTAAGTGATGACTTTAATTTCAAGTGGTGATTCCTTGTCATATTTTAAGTAAAAAAGTGCATATGAACATCGGTCCGCAAGTGCTTCGTTACCGAGATACAGGGTGTCAAAGTTGGGAAAATAAATCGCATTTTCTTAAATATCTTTCGACTGATTCGAAATAATTTAATGAAATTTCATACACGGGGGTTTTTTGGAATGACAAATTCAAAGCTGTGGTCAATTTAGGTGTATTTTTTTGAGGGCGCCAATAATGAAGTAGCTAGGAGCAACCGTTTCCATGAAAAACGCATTTAAACTTACTTGAGCTGGAAATATCATAAAAATTGAATTAAATCAAATGCTCAAAATGAGAACCGCCACTGTCAATACAAGCATGTAATCTTCTGCTCATCGACTGTCGCACACGTTCCAAAATTCCTGGAGTGTTGCGTATGACATTACAAGAATTTACAATTCTGTTTCTTAAATCATTTTCATCTACAACTGGCGTTGCATAAACAAGCGACTTCAGATGTCCCCAAAAGAAATAGTCCAGAGGATTTAGGTCTGGAGATCGTGCTGGCCACGGCTGAGGTCCTCCCCGACCTATCCATCGCTGAGCAAAAGTGTCATTAAGATGTTGGCGAGCAGCAAGACTGAAATGAGCAGGTGCCCCGTCGTGCATAAACCACATGTCATTTCTGGTTGCTAGTAGTACATCTTCTAACAGACCAGGCAATGTTTCAGCTAGAAACTGTCTGTAAGTCTCACCATTCAGTCGAGGAGGAAGAAAATGCGGTCCGATGACATGATCACCAATAACTCCGGCCCACACATTCACCGAAAACTGCTGCTGAAATCCACGTTCTCCAATAACATGGGGATTTTCATAGTTCCAAAAATGATTATTGTGGAAGTTTATGATGGCATCCCGTGAAAAAGTTGCCTCATCTGTGAACAGAATTTTAGACGTAAAGTTGGGATTCTGCGCAGTTTTTTGGAGAAACCATCGACAATAATCTAACCGTGCAGGAAAATCTCTTGGCAACAGTGGTTGCACGCGTTGAATGTGGTACGGATAAAGTAAATTTGTGTGCAAAACCCTCCAAACACTTTGATGACTTATGTTAAACTGTTCAGATAATCTTCGCGTACTACTTGACGGATTAGCTTCCACTTCTTGTAGGATTGCTTCTTCTAGTTGTGGTGTCATTATTGTTCTCGGTCTACCAATACGTTCAGCGTGAGCATTTAAAGATCCAGTTTCGCACAGTCTAGCATGGAGCCTTATGAAAGTTCTTTCTGATGGAAGTGGTCTATTGGGAAATCGTTCCTGGTAAATTCGACGGGCTTGTGCAGCATTTCCATCTGCTAGCCCATAAATGAAATGTATTTGAGCTTGTTCAACGTTATTCATAGTTAACTGCACACTAAAAGATAGTCAACTGACAGTATCTTGTCACTTTTAATGCCAAATATCATCGGAATTTTGTTATCACAGGAATTTTTGTATTCAACAAAAAAACATTTCTTTAAAATCTTTTTTAAGCAGATAAGGTAGGAGAATCGATTATTCTAGTCCAAAATGGCATACAGGGTAGCAGAAAAAAGTTGCGATGGATTAAAGAGGCCGAAATCGTTGCCGGTGGCGCCCTCAAAAAAATACACCTAAATTGACCACAGCTTTGAATTTGTCATTCCAAAAAACCCCCGTGTATGAAATTTCATTAAATTATTTCGAATCAGTCGAAAGATATTTAAGAAAATGCGATTTATTTTCCCAACTTTGACACCCTGTATCTCGGTAACGAAGCACTTGCGGACCGATGTTCATATGCACTTTTTTGCTTGAAATATGACAAGGAATCACCCCTTGAAATTAAAGTCATCACTTAAGATACACCCTGTATAACACAGACCGCTGATCGCTGATAATAATCCATTTCCACTTAAATTCCGTCCTACGAGAACCCGAAAATCGCGTTGCTAACTTACACCGATTTTATACGCTTCCTAATCATTTCTCTCTTTATTAAACATGGGTCCTTTTGTGGTGTTCAATCGCAGAGGACAATGACATGTGCGGGTCGGTGCCCTCCGCCAAATTAATGAAGAATAAGCCGCCAAAGCGATCTTGTCGTTTTGAATCTAAAACATAATGCGAGGGAAAATGAGCCCGTATCTGTTTACAAGTATCGGATCCGAGGCGTAGGCGGATGACGATATTTTGAATCGGAAGGATGTTTACCAATAAAGGCGAAGGTGAAAAAATTGTCACGACCTTGAGAAATGTGTAATGAGATGTACGGGGTGAGTCAGCCTTGAAAAAATCTACCTTTTAGTGAAAGTCTTTAATTTGAATTTCAAATACCAGATGCCCCGATTTATAGGAACACGCGGTGTTGGTAATGATATAGTAATAAATAAGTACAAAAGCAACTGCAGTGCAAATATTTATTCCGTTAAGGGCCAATTTTTTCAACTGTGAATGAAGTAAGTAAAATTATGTATTTATCTAATGTAATATGTTTCATGGATTATAAAAAACGTATTTATTTTAATATTACGAGCTAGATGGATAATATTTTTGATAAAATAAAACTACAAAATACAGCAAACCGAATTAGAGAGCGAATTACGTCACATCTATGTAAATGTCATTTTGTGTCATTTGTACTTCGACAATATCCGTAGCATTTATCTTCGTTTAAATATTTTGTGTTTCCAAACTATCAGTTGCTTAGTTTTGTGTTACCAAAACCATAATCAGGAAACATTAGGTACGAGTTAATAAAATATCAAAAAGACTATGTTTGTGATCAAAAGTTTATCCATGCATAAATTGGTGCTGAAATACAAACAACAGTTCTGCGACACATTTTTGAAAAAACTCGTATTGACTGATGAAGATGACATGAAAGTTGAAGAAGAGACGCTGTTTTTAGCAAGAGTTATGATATGGCAGAGTGACGGCCTCGCAAGAGTTTGAATTTAGTCGGTGCAAAACCAATGATGCAACTCTGATGACTTTAATAATGGGAGGAAAAATCTCAGACGTATCGGCCATGAAACGCGATAGAATGTTGGATAAAGTGAGAAAAACATTAAGTACGAATTTGTGGAAAAAATTTAAAAAATGTGGTCTAATAACTTCGCAAAAACTATCCCACGATAGCAGAATCGCCCGATGGAATCTATGAAGACAGTATTATTGAAATTAAATGTACCACGAATATGAAGACTTTTAAAAATTATGTGGAAAATGGAAAACCGACCCAGAAGTTTTATGTGAAGATGGCAACTACAAATGTATTTAACAGGGCTTCAAAAGGGCTATTTCGGTGTAGCTCATTGCAACTACAGTACAAATAAAAAAGTAGGAATAATTAATGTTACATTTGATGACAACTATACAGGGTTATTCAGAACTTATCCAAAAAAACTTCTGGATGTACAGGGGACCCTTACAAATACAATTTTGTAAAGAGAAAAATCAAAAAGGTCAGTTCGAAATTGATTTAAAAATACACTTCTGCACGGCACTGGAAACTGGTCCACTGTAAAACCTGACCTCGCACAATGCGACCGGTATGGCGGCGTGATAAAAACGGACAAAAACTTTCGCAAGGAAAGAAATATGTAAATAGAATTTTATCGCACCTATTTAATATCGGCAAATTCAAATGCTTTTGCCTCTATTAATTATTAATAAAATTAATTTGTATTTTTAAATAATAAAATCATTTGACATACCCGATGCTGCAACAGCGTGTTATGTTTACTCACGTGTAAACACATTTGGGTCTGTCTTACTCACTTTCTACGAACTAACACAAATGATGTCTTGCTTCACTATAACACAAATACTTCACCATAATACAAATGTTGTATTGCTTCACCATAATATAAAACAATATCCATCAACTCTGAGTTGCTATACACGCAAGCCATTTTTGACTCTAACTACTAAAAATCTGATGTAAATATCACAGATAACAGGTAAAAACTACCGCAACGACGGATTTCAGTATTAGGAGTCACATGGCTCTAAGCGTATTGCGAATGATGCTAGAGACTACAGTTGTCCAGCTATGTAGTGGTTTAATGTGCTATAACTTCAATAATTTTTTTTTTCAGAAAATATAAGGATTTTACAGAATTTTTTTTTACAATATTGACTCCATTTCTCATGCCGCATCTATTCTCAAATTTTTTTGGATGTTGTGAATCACCCTGTATATCAGATTTTGTTAATGTTTTAGTCTCTTCGTGGAAAGATAATGTGCATCCATTATTATACCAAAGTACAATTTGAGGGTAAATAAAATGCATATACTATTATGGTCACTTTGTATTTTCATTTAACTAATGAATCTTGCAACACAAAATATTAGCACCTTTACTGTTGACAAACATAGATGTGACGTCACATAGACACCATGACACCGGCCACCGTTTTTGCGTGAGTTTAGACTTAAAATTAAAAGGTCAATATTTTTCAACTAAACCTTTTGTTTTCTACAGAAATAAGATAATTTTTGGAAGTAGTAAATACTTTCGAACGTCATAGAACAGTTTTTCAAAATCTGTCATAATGCCTATTGTCAATTAAATCTATGTGTCACTTTGTTATGCATATGTTTTTGTCACAGTTATAGATTTTGTACTGGTTGAAAAATGTACTAGTGTACCAAATTTTATTTAAATGGGACTCATTTTAGTTATTTTTAAAAAAAACTATTTTTTTATTATCAAATCTGACACCCCGTAATGGCTTAAACAACTTTGGTTACACTTACTTTTAATAAAATCACTTGTAGGCTCTGTATTAATTAATTTGCTTCATTTATATTTACATTGACTTGACATATGACAATATCAAAAGTACTGGATATAAATTATTTAATAATAGCTACACAATTAACATAATGAAAATGCATTATGTTTATTAATTTTTCAAACTATGTTCATTAAGTTCAAAGAATAGCACTGACGTTGGCGAAAAATACCTTTATCAGATTTTTTGCGATGGTTTCTTACGTCTTTGTGAAAGTTCACGAAAAGAAGCAGGCAATAATTATTTCCTGTTTAATAATTAAATGCCAAATAATTAAATTAACAAGGAAGCTTCAAGGACAGAAAGAAAATGTTCGTTAAATAATAATCAAGTTTCCTGAACTTTTTTTTTCTAATATGACGATAAACCTTCGAGTAACTGGAATTCTTTTTTTTTATACATAAATTATTAAATAGCCGTTAGATAGATTAGTGTACGTATTATGTAGGTATGTTAATATTTACAAAGAATATAACAAACAATATTTCCACTGGACATGACTGTGAACCCTTAGATGTCATTCCCATATGAAGTGGTACCGGTATCTACCTACTCTCGGATATTACAAACTATTATTCAATTTAAATATTTAAGAAGTTTGTTGATTTAATCTAGCTTAAAATTGTACTTAAGTTTCATTTGTCTTTAAAAATATTTATATTAATAATCAACTATGTCACCACTATCAGAATAACAACATTAATTATGACAACGACTCATTTTAATGGAAACAACAAAATATCTCGCAAATTATTTGTTAAATAATAAAATAATAAAAATAAAAACAAAATGTTTGAAATGCAAGTTATAGAATTCAACAACCCAAACAACTATTAGAAAACAGGTACAGTAATTCTGGTAATGGTTATAATGATTTTAAAATAATGGAAATCTCGATCGAATATTTGGATTTAAATTTAAAATCGTCAAGTCCATGCTGTCGGTCAGTCCCTGTCTCCACGTCATTAATTTTCTCGAGTCACGATCGCACTAAATGACGAATTAGCGCAGCAGCAAACACCCGCTTAAAACATTTGTTTTCCGCGCCAAGCGTTAATAATAATTATTTATAAATTAACAACCTCTAAGAAATCTTTAATACTACATGATTATACAAGGTTATTTCTAGACATATAAAATATTGTTGCCCATTGTAATAAGATTTTTTTAAATAAAGCTATGTAAGACATTGTTTATCGTTATTTACTTGAAATTTTGTTAGTGCTTTTTGAATTACATTACTATTTTTATCACTCTGACAGTAAAAGATTATCGATTATTAGTCTTTACGCAAATAAGATGAGGTTTTGTTTATAAGATTTATTTAGATATATATTTTTTTTTTCACAAAAAGTAGGTATCCAGTTAAATAAATATCCTTTGATTGATCCTGCTGGTAGAATGAGTTAGGTAGGTAATTGGGTATTTAAAAATTTTAAAATAATTCGACTTCTTTTATCCTTTCAATGAGACAAAAATGAAATTAATAACATTAAAATTTACAAAGTAGGTAGTCCTCTTAACGATAATAGAATTTATTGCATTTTTTGTGCTCTTCTACAGGTAGATAGGAAAAGTAAAATGAGGTAAGTGCCAATAATCATTCATACTTGTCTACATAATTGTTTACGAGTTTTGAATACTTTTTTAAAATACCGTTATACCACTTAGTGAAGGTTTAAATGGGGCTATAGTATATTAGGCGGTGGTTTAGACTACGAAACACCTCAATATAACTCACATTATTACATACATACGAGCACATCAAAAATACTACTAGCTTAGGAAAAATATACCTAAAAATTTAAATAAATTAGGGCATACTGTCACTAAAGTCATTATTATAACCAAAACATTTAAATATTATTCGTTGAACGTCAACAAGTGTTGAAGTGTCATAGTGTTGACAATATGACCAGAATAATGTGTTATTTTTTTACCTAACCAAGCTCTGTTGACCAAATTTATTTAAAAAAATACATATTTGTTTTAACTCTAGTATTTTTACTCTAATAATAATAAAATTTTTAATTATGCCTCACAAATAAACTAGAGAAGTATGTTCCACTCAGCGATTATTGAGTTTTAATTTTTGAATCTTTATATTTTTATATTATTTGAAAAACTTGTTCCCATTTTTATTTAGCCATAGGTACCCATATACAGGTCTACTCGCCCAGTTGAAGATTGAGTGCGCGGGCAAACGCGGCACAAACACAGCCGCACTTTGCGACCTGGCCATAAATTCGGTTATCAACAAACGGCCTGGCACTGCAGTGCAGCAATGCGGAATTTGGTGTGATTCAGGTAATTTTAATTTATTATAGGCACCTTTTATTAATCATTTTATGGAAATTCACTTAAGCGAATTATAACAAGACTTTATTTGATAATTATTAATTATAGATAATTACAATTAATTTAATAATGGTAATTCCTGGGGCATTTAGAGTACATTATTTACAAATTAAATAGAAAGGATGTATATTTGAAGCAGATTTTTTTTCTTGTTTGGTATCCTCGCTATAATAATATCCTGTTTATCATAACCATTTATATATCCTTATTAAACTCCAGTTAGAAACTCGCTAGAGAAAACCAATTAAATAAATGATGAACTTGTCGTCGTTGCCAAGTTGCCAAAATTACAATAACAAAGGAAGTTATTGTAATATCCCGCCATGGTATTATTAACCTTTTAAAATAGCTTTACTCGCAATTGACTCCATCTGCATCATTACAAATGCGATGTCACTTTTCTACGAACTTATTTTTTAAGGTTTATCGTAATCACAACCCAAAAAATACGTTGCATGGTAAACACTCAATGCTGTTTATTTATTTATTTGAGACAACTTTTTTATGGAAAGAAAAGAAATGGAAACGATCGTATTGAACGTAAACATCCTCCAAAACGTATTTCAAATACAAATACAAGTGTTTCCTTGCGGGAGAGCAGATAGAAGTATAAATATCACATTTAATTACTTGGCGTTGCTTTACGCCACAATTAATGCTATAATTGTTCATGATACATGGTAATTATCTCTATTTTTGTTTCCATTCGATTTTGCAAGTAATCCTATACGCTTAATTTACATCGCGAACGTTCTAGACCTTGCAAAAGAACAGTTAAGTTGAAACCATACAATGATCAAATGTCAAACCTCAGTTTGATGAAGATAAAAAACTCGTTGGATATGTTACGCTTCGCGGAATGGGAATTCCTCAAAACCGTCTGGTACGCCGACCTAAGAATCAACGTTATTAAATAAATAATAATTTGTTCTATTAGAACGAAGTTCATTAAAATTTAATTTATTTTTACCAAATAAGCCTCTGTTCATCTGTACGTACTGTACAAGGTGATTCGCATCTAACAAACTTCGGAGATATATGCGCCATTAAAAATAGAACTGATATCATCAAAAAAGTTATAATACAATATTTACAGATTGCGCAAAAAAAATCATAAAGTTGCTATAGATAAACACTTTGGCTGTCATAGAGAGCCGCAATTCAATGCTTTTAACGATCACGTCACGTTAGTATACTGTTGTCTTTGTTATCGTGCGGATGTTGCGTAATTAATTCCTATGTGTTGGTGTTTATGATTGTGTATTGTAGACAATTTAATTTGTTGCCTTTTAGTAAATATTGCGTACGCCTATGTCCCGCGGCTCAGTTCTGACAGCCTTACTAATGACTGTAGCGTGTATATTAAAATGCATCCTCAGTTTTTCCGTGCACCTCTTCAGGTACCTTCAGCTGATTTGATTTGACAAATGCCTAGTTATTTAGAATTGCAACATTTTCTCATACATAGCCTTCACAAATGATTACAAGCCACGTGACCGCAGAGTTTAGACAACCAACATTGCACGGCTGGTACTGTGAACAGAAAATCTTATTGTCACTATTATTAATGATTCGTTTACAATGAATAACGACAAACCGTTATTGAGCGATTTTTTGGTCCGTTTTCACCCTTATAGAGTTTACAAGATACTGACTGGTATCGTTTTCAGCTCATCAAAATACGTCATATCTTGGATTTGGCCTTTTTTGAGTACCTGATATTCTATTAATTAAAATGGCCAACCCGAAGTATTAGGAGCCAAACTTTGACTAAGATTGTGTTTGTCGTTATTGGCATCAAAATGAGTAGCACTACCGGAAGTGTACATCTTTGCACTCTAGTTTTATTTGTGTGACGGTGTTATTTATTACAAAAAATTTATATAGATTATGACTCAAGTGGTCAAGTGTACACAAAAATCTGGATGACGTGCCCAAAGCAGACTTGAAACCTAATAATAATTAATATTATGGCAGTAACTTTATTATAATCATAAATCAGTTGATAGTATAAACTTTTTTACCACATAAAATCGGGACGGATGATTCGTCATCACGAAAAATTATGTTAGCTATATTTTTTACCTATACGTTAAACTGATTAACTCACCAAATTTAAAACAAAATCCTTATTCCTAGACCCTATAAACACTTTCTAATTATATCAGCGATAAGCGACGATATAATTTCACAGTAGACTTATAGGTGTTTACTAAGTTCTCTGGATTCTGGAATACCAAAGAGTGAGTATTCCGGTAGTTTTGATAAGATATACAGGTCTGGTCGAATTAAAGTGGAGGTGGTAGAAATGAATACGCCCAGTTGAAGAATGCGCGCGTGGGCAAATGGCGTATACAGACAGCCGAACTGGGCGACTGGGCAATAAATCTCAGTTGCTGACAAGTGGTTGACAAATTGCCTAGCAGTACTGTACAGCATGTGACTCAGGTAATTTAAATTTATTATAGGCACTTTCTATTAATCATTCATATTACAATTGCGAAAGGGAGAAATAAGAGGGATGCTTTGTTTACTAATATTATTACAACATGGCATTTTGGAGACATTTTGAAACGGAACAAAGCGAAATTTACCATCAATATAATAATAAATAATTGTTTCAAATAATTAAAGTATGTTGTTGGCTAAATGAACATATAATAGAAATGTTCTACACATTATACAAATGATTATAATTTTTTACCTTAAGCAGAAAACTTTTTTAGGGACGCCTATGAAACTCATTAAATTTTATTGCTACGCGTTTTTATACATGCTCAACTGACATCGGAAAGACTATACCTATAAAGAGAAATCTGCTAAGCGACCACAAATTTAGATTCATTTGTTGCAAAGTTAAATACTTAAATGCAAGTTTATCAGGTGAAAAATAAATACAGTATCCTAAATAATGTGATTGTATAATGTAAATTTATTATGTACATTATATAAACCTTCATTTAACGTTGTTGAAGAGTATACAAAACAATATTATCATCGTACTGAACTTTGCCTCACTTTTATATACATGTGTCAGAATTGTAGTTTTTTATTACTTTACTTACTGTTTTTACTCATAACCTTCTGTTTTCAGACTAATGTTCTCGCAAGTAATGGTCATCGTTCTTGATATGTTTTAAATTTTATACCTGAAAATATTGCTCGACTCGATAAGTAAAGCTAAATCAAAATCTTCGAGAAAAAAATGCTCAAAATAATAAATTTATATTGTTTACTTAATTGTTGTATATACATAACTTTTAAGGTGTAGCACAATATAAAAACTACTTATAAATATTAATATTAATATTACAGAATAACTGTTTTCCACCACATTATTGAATAATCAACCTCTGCTCTTATACTATCAGACGTATCAGACTACTAGACTATTACATATTAATATTTTTGCCATCGATTGCTATTTTCGCAAAAATAGTTTTCATATAACGAAATATAAAGTATGTGTTAGTTGTAATTATAGATAGGCGCCCAACAAACGATTTCGATATCTATCTACAGACCTGTTTCGAATTTAGGTGAGATTTAACCTGTAAAGTACGTTAGATCTTGTACGATGAATGATCTTAGCGGCTTACTGGATATTGCAATAACATTAGAGGCATAATGTAACTTGACTTGTATAAAGTTTTACATAAAATTTCAAATCATGAGCAACACCTACCAAATACCGACTGCGATGTTTTTCCTGTAGCTACAGATAGTTAAAAATCGTTTCGGCGAGCGCTAGTTGTACGATTTGACTAACGTTGACGGTCGACTCGACTGCAAATAAAACTTTGCGCTCACCATGCACTTCCTATTCGAGGCACATACCTAATTCCGTTCAGTTCCGTAATCTCATTTTCAAATGCAGTGGGTTTGGAGCTTTCAATATCAGTCCGTATCCGTAGAACGTCGCAAGAATGTGGGTCACCAAAATACCAACAGTGACTTGCTAATAATAACGATGAGGACAAGTGCCATGGCGCGGCGTTATTGCGAACTGAAGCGAGTTTAAATTTCACTGGTCGTGTGTGAGCCGCTTCAAATTTTTTTTATTCGTTACTTGAGATCATCACATCAACAGAACAAAAAGAAATGCAGTTCCAAACAGACTTATCTTTTGGAAAATAGTAAATAGTGACTGAAATTTTATGTCCCAACGTTTTTGGTTAAAGCAATTTACAAATGATTGATTGTGGTTGTCCTAACGACTAATACGTAGGAGTTTTTTTCATGAGTACCAAATATTAGGATTTAGGTTTCTACAGTCGTTTTCGCAGTAGGTAACTGTTCAAGTAGAATCCAACAAATAGGGGCTCATTGGAAAGAAAATTTTGTGCTCTATGAAATGATGTATCGCTAGACCCAATTCCATTTGAAATTTAGGGATGTGATTGTCCCCAGCTAGGGGGATGAAGAGGCGGGTTGATAAATGTGCTAAAAATGTGTCCCCCTCAAAACCAAAATCGACGTGNGCGTTATTGCGAACTGAAGCGAGTTTAAATTTCACTGGTCGTGTGAGTGTGAGCCGCTTCAAAATTTTTTTATTCGTTACTTGAGATCATCACATCAACAGAACAAAAAGAAATGCAGTTCCAAACAGACTTATCTTTTGGAAAATAGTAAATAGTGACTGAAATTTTATGTCCCAACGTTTTTGGTTAAAGCAATTTACAAATGATTGATTGTGGTTGTCCTAACGACTAATACGTAGGAGTTTTTTTCATGAGTACCAAATATTAGGATTTAGGTTTCTACAGTCGTTTTCGCAGTAGGTAACTGTTCAAGTAGAATCCAACAAATAGGGGCTCATTGGAAAGAAAATTTTGTGCTCTATGAAATGATCGCTAGACCCCATTCCATTTGAAATTTAGGGATGTGATTGTCCCCAGCTAGGGGGATGAAGGGGCGGGTTGATAAATGTGCTAAAAATGTGTCCCCCTCAAAACCAAAATCGACGTGTCCGAACATTTTTACTTCCAATTCCACAAAAAGACGTAACGCCCGGTGTATACTTTTCGTTGGACCACTCTGTATAATTTAATGTACAAATTAATCCAAAATGAACATTCAACAAATTATTAATAATTTTTAGCAGTTCCTTCATTCTATTCAAAACTGTAATCTTTCGCATCAACTAAGGCTTGAAAAAATTCTTACTTGTGCATATGCGAGCAGAAAACAATTGATTATTACTTTTCGTAATATTCGTTTAAAAAAATGACGCGACAAGTAGATAAATTAAAGCAAATGGTTAAACAAATACATATTTTAATTACATACATTTTTTAATTTATATAACACGTTTATTAACACAAAAATATAATTAACTGTTAAATATTCAGTGATAATAAGATATAATAGAAGGACTATGCTAATTTGCCTTCGTTATTGTAGTATCTACAAATGTTTTCCCGGATTTGTTTCGCGTTTAAAGTACCGTTTCTGTTGCTTTGTAAATTTGTAAGGTTATATTCATAGGTGGTTCTTCCCTAACGATATTGTAACAAATCATTATGTGCCCTGATCGATATTGATTGCGCTCCCGATATCAGGTAAAAATCTAATATTATTCATCAGAGGAGGCCAGTTTCGAACTTATTAGTTCTCGTCAGTGTGCCACGCCATTTGGATGTCTATCTATGTACGTTTCAAGTTCTGGTGAAATATATCCTACAAAGCATTTGCCATATGTCTCAGTACGTACATATAACCAGTAGACATAAAGTAACAATGACGTTTAAAGAAAGCATATGCTTTGTAGGTTATAATCTAACCTATACTCAAGGTTGGGATCACCTAGATTAACAAGGCTTTACGTTTCGTGCGTGACGTTACGTCATCAATGATAGGTTTACTACTCGGCACAATTTTCACCAATCTTTCCAAGATTTCTCATGAGACTCTGTCGCGATTGCCACCAAATCACTCCAGAAACATCTACGTCGACACATACAAGTACGCGACCGAGCGCTGTGCGCCTCAAAAAATACAAGAAATCGCCGACGTTTCGAAATTTTTCACCGAAGTTTTGAAATTTCAAACGCCCAGTCAACCGACGGAGAAGATCGCCGTCAAGATCCCTTCGTTCTCTCGGACGAAATTGACAACACTTCCCCGAGTTTGCCGACGAAAGCCAAGAACGAAACGGTTTTTTCTACACACTTTCCAAAAATCGACGTTCTTTTTTGATCATCCTCGATCAACAATTTAATCCTATGTTAACTCCAACAAGAATTAAAAAAGGATATTTTAGTAAAATTTAAAATACATACTGTTATTTTTCTTTGGGCCGGAAAAACAAAATTCAACACAACGGATTTCTTAAATGTTGAAATTGACTGATTCAATATTTTACCTGATTAGCAACAGTACCTCACGTTTGGCACAGAAGATTCAGAGGTAAAAGCTATTATCAACAAAAGCTTACGGCTTCAGACCCATAAAATATACCTACAATTAATAATTTTATGATACCATATCCTTGTTGTTTATGGCTCTTTGTAAAAAAAAAATAATAATAGCCGTCACAGCTTACAACTGTGTAGGAATACTATAATTTATTTTGTACCATAGAAAAAAAGAATGTTTCTACTGATTATTTATAAGCTTTTAACAACAATAAATTCGATTTTTTAAGTTTTACTGTTTTACGTAAAGGTCTAATCTGTATATTCCTTTTCTTAACAACTAGGTACTTTAGATAAACCTAACCGTAAAGGGTCAGAAATCAGAAGTCGGCATCAAGAAACCCCCATAACAATGTTCATTTTGGGTTACTTCCCTCTACACATACTTTTAACCAAAGATCCTCCTAACTCACCCTGTTTATTTAATAAGCATGAAAAAATAATAGATTTTTTCCTTACACTATTTCCAAACCCCATCCCAACATTAATTTTAAATAACATAAGTTTGAAAAATAATACCACGTTCAAGATATACGTTGCCGACATATTCTTTTAAACATGGTACTATGCCCCTTCCTGCAGCCGTTGCTGGGAAGTCGAAGAGAAAATTATACAGTTATCGTGAAACTTTTAAAAATATTACAGGTGTCGACTTTGTCCAAGAGGGAAAAAGCTGACGGGGTGCTTTGTATTTTGTGTCACGGGGTGACCTACATTCTGAAAAATTGAAGTCTAAACATTTCAATTCGGACGTTCCGGAGCCGTACAGTCAGAAGGCGTGAAGTAAACGAAAGGAAAGGCATTATTTTAAAGTTCGGGTTTCCTCATGAATCGTACATTTCGTTCTTGATGTGACATCTTTACATAGGTACTTCTATTTTTCGTTTACTGAATTTTTGTACAATGATTTACACCTATAGAGTTGATAAACGTTATTAAAGTGGTTTATATATAAAATGAGATAAGATTATTAATGCTATTAACAAAAAATATTCAGCGTTATTAATAGACAATTGGTTATAATAATATTTTAATGCGGTCTCATAAATCATGACTGCTTTTATATTTAGCAATTAGTAGAATGTTTAGAATAAAATGTATGAGTCAACATAGCAAATTATCCATATTTTTTAAATTTTACAGTCCTTAAGTCATATTTACAATTTGCACCGTATATTTTATTTCAAACTGATACATGTTAAAAATAAATTTTTGTTGATATATTTCATCATGTTTCATTGAGTCATTGTATATTCATTTAATTCACAGGGATTACATTATTTCTTTAATTTCATTTTTTCTTGATTTTCAAATTAGCTTAGTTTAATTCTTCTTCGTAAGCTTAATTTATTGTTTCTTCTAAGATATCATTTGAATCTACCTCTAATGAAATATAAGAATGATTTCAATTAAGATTTAAGTTTTTTCTTCACATTTACCAAGTTAGGGTGAGATCCTTAGTCACTGATTTTCGAGATACATGATGGTGACTTTATTTAACTATCAAAGATATAAAGTATATTATGGATGAAGCTTGTAATAATGAGTTTAATTGATTAAACGTGAAAATTACAAATACAGGCTGAATAAAAATTCTGTATAAAGAATTTAGGGGCGTATTTTTGAGGTCAAAACAAAACTTTTTTTCCTATAAACGTAAGTCCAAAATCGCTATATTAGTCCAAGCATTCTGTCACGGATTAATGTTAAATTTGCAGAAATTATTACCTGGACAATAAAAATATGGCCGTATAAAAAATTAAATTTTAAATTGAGTTTCTTGTTCTGTAAACTCGATACAATATGGCGAACATGGTTAAAAAAAATCGCAAAGTTAAAAAAAACGGGTTTTCTTAAATAACTAAAAAAATATAGCACGGATTGAAAAATTTTAAATGAGAAAGTTGTAGGTTTTAAAAAGATCTATCGACTGATTTTTTGAAAGTATCGATTGCTATGTTACTTTTCGAGATATATCGAAAAACCGTTAAAAATCTTCTCTTTTCTGTTCTTCTATAACTCGTTTACATTTACGTGCCCATATTTGCTATTTACTGCAAGCATAGCCCGCGGCAAGCAAAAAAGTACAATTTTGAAAAATTAAAAATATTAATTATTTTTCGATATATCGATTTTTTGAAAAAAAAGGCGCTCTCGAAAATTGGCTAGATCTTCTCAGCGGATAGCCCTACAGTAACGATTTTCGGTTTATTTTTCTCGTAAAGAGTTATATTATCATGCTGTTAAAAAATGTTGACGATTTTATTAATTTTAAAGATCAAAAAATGACTGAAAAAGTTGCACTTTTTTTGGGTATGTTTTTTTCAAATAACTATTTCAATTTTTATTATTTTGTTGTACTTAATCTGGGGTAGCTAAACAAGAATATTATAGCATTTTCGCCTTAGAAGCAAAGTAGATCCGAAAATGTTTAGTTTTCTTTCTTTAAAAGTCATTTTCATAAAATAAAAATTGAAATAGTAATTTGAAATAAACATACCCAAAAAATTGCAACTTATTCAGTCATTTTTTGATCCTTAAAATTAATAAAATCGTCAACATTTTTTAACAGCATGATAATATAACTCTACGAAGAAAATAAACCGAAAATAGTTACTGTAGGGCTATCCGCTGAGAAGATCTAGCCAATTTTCGAGAGCGCCTTTTTTTTCAAAAAATCGATATATCTCGAAAAATAAGTAATATTTTTAATTTTTCAAAATTGTACTTTTTTGCTTGCCGCGGGCTATGCTTGCAGTAAATAGCAAATATGGGCACGTAAATGTAAACGAGTTATAGAAGAACAGAAAAGAGAAGATTTTTAACGGTTTTTCGATATATCTCGAAAAGTAACATAGCAATCGATACTTTCAAAAAATCAGTCGATAGATCTTTTTAAAACCTACAACTTTCTCATTTAAAATTTTTCAATCCGTGCTATATTTTTTTAGTTATTTAAGAAAACCCGTTTTTTTCAACTTTGCGATTTTTTTTAACCATGTTCGCCATATTGGATCGAGTTTAAAGAAAAAGAAACTCAATTTAAAATTGAATTTTCTATACGGTCATATTTTTTTTGTCCTGGTAATAATTTCTGTAAGCATTTCTCTATAATGCTTGGACTATATCGCTTGCAAGGAAGATCTTTATAGAACTTAATGCGAATTGATTTGAAGTTGTCATATTGATGATCCTTCTTGACGTCAGATCGTAAGCGTAAATAATGAAGAAATGTGCTTCATGCTGTTCAGTTTATTGAAATATCAAAACGAACTGATGAATGAAACGCTACTCTGCATTTTTCAATAACAAGGCATTTGTAGAAAATAGAAAGATAAAGTTACAACACGATAGCAGTAAGATAGATATAATTGATACAAATACTAAATATGTAATAACTAATAATTCATACATGTCAAACTATATTCTTACATCACGACGAAAAGTAGCTAAGTAATATATAATCGTAAAATACAGGGTGTCTCATAATTAGCTGCCAACCCTGAACAGGCCGATTCTATGATCAAAACTAAGTAAAAAAGTTCATATGAACATGGGTCCGGAAATGCTTCCTAAGGGCACAGGGACCCATTGAAGAGGGAGGAATGGAAATCATTTTTTTGCAATATCTCTCAATCGCGTTGTGATAAATGAATGTTTGGTATACACAGCTAAATTTTGATGAGCAATTTGATAGACTAATCCATTTATTTCCACAAGGTCCATTGGGGTGGGTACGGGGAGGCCCTTGGTACTTTGCGTGTGTAACTTTTTCATCTTTGACTTTTTAACAAATTGGACAGCAAATTCCGTTTTCCCGAGCTGTTTTACGTTAAAAAGGTACTCTTGTTTCAAATCGTTATCTTTAACGGTTTCTGAGAAAATCGCTCTTGAATTAATCCCACTTTGGTCAATTTCATAGTAATTTAAACAAAAAATAATAATAATAATTTTCCTTTCCTCTCTTTTCCATTTAAAGGATTAATTTTTATTTAATTTAATTTTTTATTATTATTTTTTTATTAAAATTAGATTAAATTTAAACAAAACAATTTTTTTTGTTTAAATTACTATGAACTTGACCAAAGTGGGATTAATTCAAGAGCGATTTTCTCAGAAATCGTTAAAGATAACGATTTGAAACAAGAGTACCTTTTCAACGTAAAACAGTTTGGGAAAACGGAATTTGCTGTCCAATTTGTTAAAAAGTCAAAGATGAAAAAGTTACATACGCAAAGTACCAAGGGCCCCCCGAACCCACCCCAATGGACCTTGTGGAAATAAATGGATTAGTCCATCAAATTGCTCATCAAAATTTAGCTGTGTATACCAAATCTCATTCATTTATCACAACGCGATTGAGAGATATTGCAAAAAAATGATTTCCATTCCTCCCTCTTCAATGGGTCCCTGTGCCCTAAGGAAGCATTTCCGGACTCATGTTCATATGAACTTTTTTACTTAGTTTTGATCATAGAATCGGCCTGTTCAGGGTTGGCAGCTAATTATGAGACACCTTGTATACATCAAAAGAAATCAGCAAACAGTACAAAGTTTGGATAAAGATAATGTCAACATTGTCAACGTTATAAACAAAGATAGACGTTTCTGTTTTAGATATACAAGCTCCCTCTGACAATTAAAGAGCATTTCTGTTAATAAAACCTAAATCAGACAGAGATGCCCATTTCAGAATTATTTTAAATAAGTTATTGTATCAAATGTAACCACTGCGATTTTTATAGAAACGAAACGATACATTTTCTCAAAACGTCTCTAATTTACTTCGAAATGTCAATCTAGGCACATTTGTTAACAATAATACCTTGCCACAGTGCCAAAATACACTATCAACTTAAGATAACCTCAAAAGACGAAGTCTTTAATGTTGAGATCTGGTGATCTTGATGGCGATTCTCGTTTTATAAATCAAAAAAATTGGTTACTGAATGTTGGGATTGACATTTCTACATCGCAGTGTGTTTTAATAACATCGACTTGCCTAGGATTTTTTTTGCAAATAATGTAGTAGGCAACATTTAATTCTCATACAGACCTTCAATAACAACAATACCTAATATAAAACTAAAAGCTTCTAGTACTATAAATCTTAATAGTGAAAGTTTGTAAAAGAATTTTCAAGTTACAGATAGCAATTTTACACAATACTTTTTGAATGTTCTGGCTCTAATAACGGTAACAGCAGTCTCAATAAACTAAACAAAGGTAACCTTCTCAAGTTTATTAGCCGCCAGTCTAGAATGTGCTGGAATTGCCGCTGTCTAGGACTTTCACCAATTCCGGATATAATCTGTGTACGCCACAATCGCTCCGGTGATCCTCATTGTCCTTCGCCGCCTTATTTTTCTGTGGATTAAATTTATAGGTCATGTCGTGTATAATGGAATAGTTGCCTGAAACGTTTCAGATTCGGATTTTCGCGGATGAGCGTGTTTCAACTAGATCTCTCTGCGCAAATAATAATTTTTCAAATGATTTGCAAACCGTCTCTTGTAATTTACTTTTATAAATTTGAAAATATGTAATATCAGATTTATTCTGAAAATGTTCCATGGAGTAAACAAATTAAAGGCAAACATTCTCCAAATAAATACAAATATGTTAACCAGCAGCGGAGGCACTGTCATAAAAGTATTTCCAGAATTTCGACGCCACTGATTATTTTGGAAATATTAAGTGCAAAAGGGTATAAGTAACAAAAAAATGACCTTTTCGAATCTATGTCGGTATAGTCTTTCCGAAGTTAGTTAAACACGTATAAAACGCCTAGCAATAAAATTTAATGAGTTTCATAGACGTCTCTAAAAAAGTTTTCTGCTAAAGGTAAAAAATTATAATTTGTATCTATAATGTGTAGAAAATTTTTATTATCTGTTTATTTGGCCAACAACATATTTTAATTATTTATGTCCTCAAACAATTTTACTATATTTATGGTAAATTTCGCTTCAAAGTGCCATGTTGTAATAATATTATTTGTCCCTTTCGCAATTGCCCATAATAAATTAAAATTACCTGAGTCACACCAAATTCCGCATTGCTGCACTGCACTGCTGGGCAATTTGTCAACCACAAGTCACAACAGCTGAGATTTATTGCCCAGTGGCCCAATGCAGTGTTTGCATTTCGGTTGCGCGCGCTCGCATTCTTCAACTGGGCGTATACATTTCTACCACCTCCACGTTTAGTTCGACCAGACTCGTATATGGGTATGGCTAAATAAATATGGGAACAATTTTCAAATATTTCAATGCCGAGTTGCTGCGTCAGCGACCGAGCCTGGTACATACTGTTAATCTCTTGGTTCTTCAATTGATATCAGAAAGACTATACCTACTAATTACATTTTTAAAATATTAATTAGTGTTTAATTGCACTGTTTCCAAGTAATCTGATAAAGTCACATACGACAGAAAATATATACATTGTACCTGTAACATATGTATATACAAATTTCAACAAAAATGACGGTTTTTAACGCTTTAAAATGTTCCATCTAACAAAACACAACCGTGACAAAATGTCATTTTCAAGCTGCAGGTTATATCGGCCATTAGTTATCTGCAGACCTGCAGATGAGGCGTTGTTGTTATCTACAATATTTCGCTGCAATTCGGCAGAGTTGTGCTTGAGTAATGATCGTAATCAGCCATTCTGAGGATGATTAATAATAACTAGTTATTCACAGGCCTAGCAACAAGTTTTTGTTAAATCAAGTTGAATTGCTTGGCATACGTTACCAAGTACAACTTTATTAAAAATTATATGCCATCTCCCGCAAACAGTAGTTAATTATGAGCTAGTATTGTATTTGTTTTATTTTTATTATACGTATAATCACTGAAGAATGTAAAAGTAAGTATCTGAATTACAATTTCTAACTTTTTTCAAGTATTGAAATTGGATCTAATCAAAAAATAATAACCCAATACATACTATTTTTTATGAAACAACAAATTATTATCTCAATACAGTAATAATGAATTGACAGATACAATGGTAACATAATGGAGACGTTGATGAAAACTGCTAACTATACAGTATTGTGATTCGTGCAAATACTTGCAAATTGTAAACATAGACAGCCGAGCTATCGATGGAGTCAGCGGTTCAAAAAATGTTTCCTCAAATTTAAATAAAGGGGACTATGCATGTCACAGTCTATCTCATATGTTGGGTGAAGCTAGACAAGGGGAAAGCAGAGGGCTTTATTTTCATCCAACTGGTGCGCGCGATTACATCTCCAATGTCGTACATTTTGGATGGGTCAAAATAAAATATTTTATAGTCCTAAGTCAATATATTTCAACAGCTACTCAGTATTTTTATAATAAATATATATAATATTTTTATAACTTCTTGGAATCCCAATAACTGTAACCATTTCTTTCTTGTTGCACCATCCCCAAGCATCCTAAAAACGTTCACATTTCACTTTTAGAATACTGAGGCAAATTTTCAGTGAGACATAAAAATATATTCCCAAAGGAGAACATCAAATGGTTGAATGTATGCAACTTTCAGTCGATTGCATCTTCGGTATTTTTATGTATAAGTGAACCACCACCATATTTTTGCTGTTGTATTTATTCAGTTTTTATGCTCGTGCATTTAGTAAAATTGTAAATATATTTTTGAAAAGGTTTTTGTCGTAGAGGAAAATGAAAATGATGAATGATTAAAATTTGTAATGTTGGGTATAAGGGATAACATTGAAAAAATATATTAAATATAAATAATGTCTGTAACTTATTTGTGGTGCAGCATTTTCCTTTGATTTTAATGGCCAAACGTGGTTCATATTATTGTTTTCTTACTATTTCAGCAAAAATTTAAAAAAAATATCAAGTCAGTTTTATAAAATTTTACCGTTATTCAAATAAAAGTTACCCACATGCACGACAATGGCCACAGTTGCATATACATTCCAAAGTCACCTTCAAGCACGCTTACATGTGGAAGGATAGCTGATGTGGATGTTTATAATCCAATTTCTTACAAATTCTGCACTGTCTAACCATATTCACACCTTAAAAGTTTATCCAAAATACATGTATAAACACTAATCACGTTTCACTTATTAAAATCACAACTATTTTCTAACAAGAGACGCCATATTCTGCCAACCACGGCAGAACGAACGAGGAACACGCTACAAATTATTGCGTAGTTGCCAAGTCTTCAAACATGGCAAATATGAAAAATAGTTTAATATGTACAGAATTTAACAATATTGTATGCATAACTTAATAATACTATCCTATAATAATAATTTCCACAATTGTGATGAAAATTGCGATAAAAATATTAAGTACATTTCCAGTATAATTATACAGCTGACAACAATGATATAATTAGTCTGTGAATAGAGTAGTCTTCATCTAGAAATGTAAATAAATAAGTCCCCTTTATTTAAATGTGCTTGGGTAAGACAAATAGGTATTGAAAAAATATTCTATTGGCAAAAAAACGTCTGCCAATTGAGATTTCGCACCCTCTCCACGTTTGTAAGCTCTCTTTATAACACTTATGAAAAATCGGAGAGATTTTGTTGTTATATCTATTTGTTTAAAAAATAAAAGTGGTAATATGTAAGTTCTACAGTTTATTTTATTGCCAGGACATCCTACACACTAGTTTTACCCGGCCCCCTTGTCCGCATTTGCTGTAATACGCCGCAATCGATATTTATTGAAAAGTATAACCAAACATCACAAAACACTTAGGAGAAGATGGAAACGCCGATAATGGACAAGAATTTACCGGCGGTAATTTCGGATCCTGTCAATACGCGCAGCATGACTTGATTTATCCCGGCCGCTGAGCCGATATAGCCTTTTAGCGATTCTTTTTCGAGTTACTGCTCTAAGAAAGCGGCTATCGATCCGCTTCTGTTTCCTTTGTGGACGTTAATCACGGCCCGGGAAATGTTTAGCTATTACCTCGGTTTACACAACGCGGACAGTCCAAACTTGTCCGTATCGGAACACCACCTGATAAAGGGCGAAAGACACAAAATCAAGAAGAGGAATCTCTGGACGCAAGTGAACATGATCATTCCTATTTGCACAACCCCCAATGTACAGGATTTTTCACATAATATTATGTCCCCTCTATCTTTTTTGCCTTTCTATATAGAGAACAATGATAAAGACCGGGTGTAAGCAAATTTTTTCGTGATGTCAAACAAATACAGTGTAGGAAAGTACCGATGGTCTATCAGAAGTTACGTGAGAGCGATAAAGTAAGCCATAGAAATCCATGTGATAGACAAGGATGGCTATAATGAAGGCGTCTAATAGTCAACGCCCATTTCGCCCTTCCACAAATAAGATCCACTTCTTAGATATTTGTAATAGAAAAGTCTTATACGAATAAGTTCTATTTTCGCGTTTTTTTTTTCGTAAATTAAAGTTCAATTATGGAGCAAAATATTTTCTCTGGAACGGTCCCGTCCGTATGCCGTACGCTGAGTTACGTGCTGTAGACCAGCCGCGTAAACAAATCGTCGTTTGAAAGATAGAAAGATACTTCTCAATTTTTGGGGAATTTTTCAGTGCAAAATTACAAACTAAGAAAAATAGATATTTAAAAAAGAACTAATACTTTCTTATTATAATAAATTAATAGTAATTACTATCTTAAATGCATTGTTGTTACTGCAATAAAACAAATAAACTCCATTAAAATATGAAACAAAATGAAATGAAACTTACCATTTCTAAAGAAAATGTTGAAATTGATCCCCACAGGACGAAAACATCCAATCCATAGCTGAGAAACCATTTCAATCAAAAGTGTCGTTACTTCTCGAGTACTGTGTGGAGGAGCCCCATCTTGAAGATAAAACATGCGTGCCCGAACTCGTTCAATAATTCAGGGAACCGGTTCTCCAAAAAGTCAGCATATGTTGGTCCATTTAGTGGTCCTTCAAAGAAATAGGGACCCACAAGTACATGCTTATTATGCCAGCCTAAACATTTACCGAGAATCGATGTTGAAAATGACTTTCCCTAATCGCGTGAGGATTTTCATCGGCCCATATGTGCATATTATGGAAATTCACTTCATCACGGGTAAATGTCGCCTCATCCGTTACACAAACATAAGCAGTACTTGATTGGCACATTGCCGTAAAAACCATCTGCAAAAACGCATACGTTGATCACAATCCGGGGGTAAAATCTGTTGAACTAGTTGCAAGATGATAGGGGTGCAACAGCTGGCGCCTTAAGATGCGATGTACGGTAGGAGATGAGGTTCCTACTTGCTGTGCGAGTCGTCGAGTGCTAATTGTGGGGTCCTCGTCAAGATTTTCCAACACTGCATCTTCAACATTAAGGTTCACTTGCTGACCACGTCCTTCTCCTCGAAGAATAACACTTCCCGCATCTCGCAGCCGCTGAACGCATTGTAGGATTGTATTTGCACATGGGGGGGGGGGTGACGTTGAGGCCATCGTTCCCGGTACAACCTAGTCGCCGCGAGCGCATTTTCTCCGGCTGCACCATACACTAACACCATATCGATACGTTCGGAAATAGTAAATGCATTGTTTTCTCGGTTCATTTTAAAACTAGTTTGTGCAGAAACTAAAAAATTAAGCAAAGTAAGAAATAAGAATCTCGTTTTTAATGTAATCGGCACGCTATTCTTATTTTTTACTTCTTTATAAAAATTACACTGTCACTATCGTGGAATTACAAAATAAAAACTTTTGTCTGGAATATTTCACTTTTTAACATAGATGAGTCGATGGACGATGCTTAATATTTAATACATACATACAAAATCAGTTGACTGCACAAATTTTTTGACAACCTAACCTAACCTTCTTTTAGTATTACTAGTACTAGATTATACCGACTTAAATTATAAGGTGCATCTCGGGTTGGATAAAAACATTTCCAAAGTTTTTAATAAATAACACGGCCTTCATTTTCGTTGAATAAATGAACTTTAATTTACAAAAAAAACGCGAAGATAGAACTTTTTCGTATAAGAGTTTTCTATTACAAACATCATCAGGAAGCTGTAGTTTAATTTTTATAGATTATGCGCAGGCAAACGAAATCTAACACAACTGGATTGGGCTACTGGGCAATAAATCTCAGCTTTTGACATGTGGTTGACAAATTGCCCAGCAGTGCAGTGCAGCAATGCGGAATTTGGTGCGATTTAGGTAATTTTAATTTATTATAGGCACCTTCTATTAATCATTTATATTACAATTGCGAAAGGGAGAAATAATATGATTACAACATGGCATTTTGGAGACCTTTTGAAACGGAACAAAACGAAATTTACCATCAATATAATAAAATTGTCTGAGGACACAATAATTAAAATATGTTGTTGGCCAAATGAACATATAATAGAAATTTTCTACACATTATATACAAATTATTATAATTTTTTACCTTTAGCAGAAAACTTTTTTAGGGACGCCTATGAATCATTAAATTTTATTGCCAGGCGTTTTTAGCATGTTCAACTGACTTCGGAAGGACTATGCGATATATAGAAGTAATAAATTATTATTATTAGATGATTCTATTTGGTTGCATATGGACGATAAATTACCAAAGGGTGCTAAGTAAGAAAATATTTACATTATCCGGACTATCTTTCAACACATTTTAAAATATTTTAACCGATGGTGGCGAGGCAGATAACCTGAATTGAGAATTAATTTCCTAAAACGTAAGCGGTAAGCCAAATAAATTTAAGGACCTCTGTCTGCTCTAGACTGTACTCCAAACTTGAAGCAGTCAAACAGCAACCTGAAGTCCGGCGAGACTAAAGATAACGAGTGCTGAAACAGACGGTAAATGGGGAACGAATATCCGGCTGGACGATAGCTGAATTCCAGGCAAGGTTGTTCGACTGTCGGCAGTCGGTTGTCCGCGTTGCCGTTCTAATTGGTAAATCCTCCCGTCTCGCGAAGTCAACAGCACGGCGCGTAACGCGGACCCAACATGGCACCGCTCCAACTGCCAACCACCGCGGCGGTCTCGTTCCGTTTTCCAGGCAGGCCTTGCGACTCGCGACTGCTGCTACCTCATCTATCTGTCGTCGTTACCATGCACATGTGTTTGCAGGGGCGGCGTTAGGAATGTGTCATGGCCACAGATCCAAGGCGAAACAGTCATACGTACAGTTTGACATTTGCGTGCGAAGTCAGCGGCGTCGCTAACAAATTTAAAAATTAACTGCGTCTAATATATTACAATAAACTTACTACAGTGAGGTCTTGTTTTGTTGCAATCGACAGGAGGACTACCGGAAGTTTAGTGTACAAATCGCTCAACTTTCCAATCGGAAGCACGAAGCCATCGTAAACCACTCTATGCAGAGCCAAGCCCGGCCAAAGTAGAGAAACACGTACGAAGGGACCCAAAATACTTTCCCTGAGAAGCAGATGGTGCGGAGCGAAAATTAACGTTTTCACCTATGTTTCCAAAAATTTCTGCCGAGTTCTCAGCCATCCGAAACACTGAAGGCCGGAGGCCAATGCCACTGGCAGAGGAGCCGCGGACGACTCGCTGCGAGAATATGCTTTGCGAAAATATTCGAAACTAGAACTGAGGAGCCACAAAATAACATTAAAAGTACCATGCCAAGACCACAAGTCCATCATTAATTGCAGTTGGCGATATTCCAAAGATGGGTAAAATAGTCCAGAGCTAAGGGGCACTCCGTTACAGTACTTCTGCGGAATCAAGTACCGTGAACGTGATTGAACGTCTACTCTGTTCAGCGACAGATCTTGGCCAGTATATGTAATACGTTCCAAAGAAGGAGGGCCCCTAAGGCCGGTTTTTGGCCTAATTTATTTTTTGACTGAACAAATTTTTTTAGTATCTACTAGCAATACTGAATCGTTTCCACCCTAAATGGACCAACCCCCTCCACCCCCTTAAATGCCGGGGAAACCATCGCTTATTGGAGAAATCTTTAAAGAGCTTAGAGATGCGAAAAACATTCAATTCCTATGAATCTTACATATGAAGAGTTTTTTGCGTCGCTGATCACGAATCTGGTCTCAGAATCTCGAAATACAAAATGGCGGATCCAATATGACGGACAAGAAAACTGAAATGTCTTCAAAATGCATGATTTTTTTTTAAATGGGTTTATTTGGGTCTATGATTACGAATCTGGACTCTAAATCACGAAATTCAAAATGGCGGAATGAATATGGCGGACATAAAAATTAAAATGTCTTTAAAATGCATTAATTTTTGTGTAGTGGGGTTTTTTGGGTCTCTGATTACGAATCTGAATTACGAAATTCAAAATGACGTATTCCATATGGCGGACAAAAAAATTAAAAAGATCTTCATAATCCTCAAATATTTGTTTATAGAAACTTTCTTGGATCACTGATTACAATTATGAATTCAGAATCATGAAATTCAAAATAGCTAATCAAATATGCACAAACATGTATGTATAATTTTTAATTTTTTCTTTTTCGTTTTATTCAATGTAAATGTGTGTCATCTCATTTAAGGGAGTGGAGGGGGAAAAGAGGGTGAGGGGGGTTGGTCCGTTTAGGATGGAAACGATTCAGTATTGCTAGTAGGAACTAAAAAAAATGTTTTCAGATTTTTTCAGCCAAAAATAAATTATACAAAAAATCGGCCTTATTGGCCCTTCTTCTTTTATACATTGTCTTATACCAATGCTATATATTGTTATTATCAATACAAAAATAAGCAATAAACCATAATTTTATAAAAAAATAAATTAAGTTTAAAATATTTCTCTTAAATATATTTCACGAGCTTAAAAGAAACAGCTCCTAAAGCTACCACACACAGTTCCTAAAGTTACCATACACAAGCTCTGCGAGGAGGCACAATTCTTCAAGCTCTAAAGCTTTCACATAAACACAAGCTCACAAAACTTCCACACAAGCTCATAAAGCTTTCATACAGACGCTCTAAGTACCACACACCCATAGACAACCCACTATTCCAAGACAGTGAAAAGAGACACTAGAGTAGGTACCATAAAATGAAGAAACTATCTACGTCAATGGATTATAACAGGCAGGTACCCAAAAATATTAAAAAGAAAATTTAATTCTGAGAAAACACTACATTACTTTCTGTACGTGCTAAATGAATTCAGTTAGGTATTTAAAAAATAAAGACCCAGAGACACATCAGCTAATTTTTGTTTTAACTTTGATGGTTTAAAAGGTTAAAAGTTCCGGAATAACTGACTGAATGAACCCCGTAAAAGTAATCTCTGAATAATTTACATTTTTAATTAATTTTAAAAGTATAATACTTTGTTTCCAGCGAAATCTAAAAGATTTTTAAAAGTTTTCTTGGTGCCTGCCTGGGTTACTTCTAATTAGACGTTTTAATTAGTGCTCTGTGACGCGGATACAACCCCGGGCACAACGTGAACGTGCCACGGCACACGAAATATCCCTCCGAACAACCAAACTTTATATTCAATTTTTACTCTCAGAAATAAAGCACTTATATTAATTTAACTTACATAAAACTCGAGTTTTCAATTCCTAAGACACAAATGGTTTATAGTTTCTATATTTTAACACAGAATGAACGATTTCTGCAGGATTCCATATAATTTTACACATTAAGCTTCCTCATATTGTATTTAACTAAAAAATACACTAAAGTATCCATGCAATTGCTATATGTAGTGCTCTGTGTTCTGTGTATTGAGAATACCGCAATTAGATGTTACAATTTTGAACAAAAAAAGGTGGACAGTGTAAGGAATCTGTTGTCAAAGCATTAATTTCGAAAATGCCATAATCGTCTTTTCTAAGCGAATTTATATAGAAACACCCTGTACATATTTTGGCAATAAATGTTTTTTTTTTACAACCTGTATACATCTTAGCCATATCGAGTGATTAGCAGTTTTTCTTTTTTACTTTCCGCCTTAACAAATAAAATATGACTGCCTCATTGAAGTAATAGACTTGATTTATTGTCTGTAATTTAACAGTTAATTGGCAGGTTTCCTAACAACCAATGTCCATTATAAATTTTTCTTTTATAATTCACTACTCGTCTTAGTACTGAGCACCAGCTAACTAACTGTAAAAGCAAACGTCCTTACAAATTCTTGATGCTTATTAGAGCTGAACACAATGAAAGTATTTTCGGTTGCGAGTTGCGATATCGGTTTTCATACTTCTCCTGGTCAGCTATTATGGATGATATTTTATTTAATTCCGTTAAATATGCCGTTCTGTCCTATGACGTATTCAGATTTTGCTTCAAGAACGACTACATTTCTTGACGTAAATAGTGCCAGTACCCAGTTCAACTGTGGACAAAAAAATCGTTCCTTAAACGTCTTTAAACGTTTTAGGTGGGAAATCTTTTTTGTCCATGACTGTAAGTAAAGATACAAGAAGAGACAGTGTTTGGTTAAGAAGATTTACTTGAGCTGCCCCTAAGGAAGTTCTTTATTGTGTTTATATATATCAAAAAAATAGGAGAAAAACTAAATACATACATGAGAAATTAAAAAAATTACAAAATATTTACATAGGTAATAATAAAAATGCGCATCTTACATTAGTATTTTTTTACTTAGACCTGATTATTTTTGAAATATTATGCTTTTCGTAAATTTTATAATTATCATTCTTATTTTTCAATGCGAACTAATTATTTTTGGTAATTAGATAATTTTTGGCCTTACCTTATTTCCAACAAAAGATTTTTTCAATTACGAATTTTCCTCTAGAAAAATATGAACTTCTCGTGCATTCTTGGAGAAGTATGTGTTTTTTGACCTGTATTGAATTTACGCACAAAAAGAAACAAAAACTACGTTTCGATCATAAAACATTTCATCTAATTAAGGTTAGACTATTTTTTTTTTATTTTAAGCGAAGCAGAAGTTGACGTCAAAGTTGAATTTTTACTGTCAACATATAATAGACCCTGCTAAAATTGAAAAACTACTGTTATGCATAATTCTCTTACGGTTAAGGTTTAAACAATTTCATTTCCTCTAGTATAGGTAAGAAAAGTATCCATACTTAGTCATTTACCTAATTAGAAATTTATTCTCAAGATTTCCTTTTTTGCACTGTTTGTACAGTTAACGGAAACACAGTCGACAATTACTGAACAAATGAAGGAAATTGTAACCGTTGACCTTGTCGGTACGAATAGATATAGTATTTGTAATATTTAACTAATGACAAGACATGCAAAACGTACAGACTACTAATAAAAATGTAAGTTACAGATGATTTTTTCTTTGGTCGTAAATCAACAAATCATGAATAAATAATAAATTCAGCATTTGAATAAATGTTGTTTTCGATTCTTTAACGATTTCTCGTTCTAACTTCTAACTTATTAAAAATGAATTTCACTATTCAGTTCTACCAACCTTACAATATTAGAATATAAAATCATATTTTCCAACACGCCTCCTTGATTTTATATTTAAAAAATATTAAACCAAACAGATTTTGAACAAAATAGGTTCAATAATTGTACCACAACAATATTCAGTAACATTTTAAACCTAATAAATTTCTTATTAATATATATCTTTAAATTTGAACCATACGTTAACTTCATAAATATAGTGCTGTATAAATATTCCAAAACACGTAATGCGTATTTAAAATGAGTATCACTATAGCTATTTTGAAAAAGACTCAAGATAAATAAACGACAACATAAGCTGGTGACAGATTAGGTGCTTGTTTTGAAGTTCCACTAAAAATTTCACAGCCATCCTCGCAAGAAATTATGCGACTGCACGAAAGAGTTCATCAGGTTGCGCAAAAATGTACAGGGTATTCCATTTAAAAAAAATAAGTTAAGATGGTAGAAAGTTGACTAAATTCGGCATTAAATTTCTACCACCCTGTATGAAATTAAGTCATTTTGAAATTATGACAGGGAAACTTAGAGTTTTAGTTATGTCCCCTATAAATTTTATTGCTCTAACTTTATTATTGTAAAATATACATCTTTTTGAATTAGGCAGTGCTTTTTTATTTTTTTTTTTGAAAAAATTAAATATGTATATCAAAAACGGCTCACTTTAAGAATAGGAAACCTTTATGAAAGTTCACCTAAAAATTAACGTAGAATCCAAAATTGCAATAATATACAGTGTTCCATTTAAAATAACGAAGATGCCGTCAACTTTTAATATGCTTTTATAACTCACCCCGTATTGTATTGTGCATGGAAAATACGATCAAGATTTTTTTTCCTTAAGTAGTTTCCACACTGTGTATATATTTTAGTGATCTGTTGAGTCTGTAGTAAACCGGCTGAGATCACAAAGGGCCTTCCCCGTTGCCTTTGTAGAATTTCCATGCAGAAATTACGGCACCCTCGAGGATTTCGGTTTTCCCTTTACCCAATCCCTTCGCTTCGAGAATGTGGGTTGATTTGACATCAATATAATTCTCTTTTACCGCTCTAATTTATTTTCTAACAAAACGCCTTCAATTTTACATTCGGAATGAATGGCTCAGGCGTCAATTTTAAAAAGCCTTTTATTAGACTATTTGTCTGCAATCACGTTGCAATAGGCAGAACGGTATAAAGAAGGAAATGATGGCATATGAATATTATTTGTGATTCATTCAATAACGTGGATTTATAACCTCAAAGAATGTTTACATCTCAATCTGAGGGCAGGGTTGGCTTGAAAATTTTACACAAAGGGGCATGTTCGAAAGTACAGTACATTTTTAAGAATTTATATGAAAATTAAAGGTAACTATTCTTTACGTTAAGTTCTCTAAATGATACAATAATAATCAACAAAAAGTTTGATTTATATTATGGCTTAACAGTTAAATCACACCGCTGGAGGTAATATGAATTTGGTGACCTCGCTATGACCCCTAGCGATCAGGACTGTAATGAGAATTAGAACATAATTTTCGACATTCTTAAATCCCCAATACTTATTCTATAATAATAAATTATATCTGTGTTTACGTAAGTATTTAAATATTGTTATTAAGATATCACATGATCCTCAGACATACACAATTTTTTAAATACGACGTTTAAATATTCATTCCAGAAAAAAGTGTTTAATCATTCATATTTCAATGAGCAAATATTTTAATGTGTCTAACATTATGTTTCTAAAAGAAATTTTAGAATTAATCGGTCGATAGCCGCACGGTTTAAGGCGTCAGTACTTAAATCGATGTGTCGAACTGCCCGGGTTTCGAATCCCGCGGCCGGTGACCGTAGATTATCTATACTTGTACGGAGGATTGGCGCCCTCTGTGCAGGTATGGTAGGGTGGAAGAATGTTGGCTTGGGTCAATGTGAGAGATTGACACCGGTTGGCATTTGACCACCCCCCTAATTAATGAGGTTTTCCAGGTTTCCCTCATTCCTGCACTGAATGGTGGTTAGGGCCTACCAACATAAGTCGTTCCTGGGCGCAAATGCGGCCTGCGTAATAATAATATGCCGCCTCCTCTCCCGCACAAGTCTCCGACTTCTGGGCTAATTCTCGTAGTTAGAATGAGGAGTAGAGATATTATTATTATTATTATTATTATTATTATTATTATTATTATTATTATTAATATTGGAGTAACATTTGCGAAGCCCCTCGTATATGAACCTTTAAAATTGCTTCCGTTATTAGCATATTTGTTCACCTTGATACTTATTCTCATTTATTATACGATTATCTGCAATATTTTGCTATAATTCAAATAATGACTAAATATTAATTTGTGTATAACAATTGCAACTGCATTATTTTTAGAATACTTTTTAGATAAAACATTGGTACAATAGACTAAAGCATACATTGAATAAAAAGTCTGGTAATTTTTATAGGGAAGTATGCCCATTTCTTATGATATCATCGATATTTTCTAAATGGAAGAGGTTATTTTTATAGAATAAAAAACTCCATTAAAAAGATTTTCAATGAAACGGTTTTATCATATTTCAAATACCCTGTATGAGGTAAGAGTACATTGGAAATTAAAAATTGACACTTTTTTGGTAATTTGAAAAATCTAAATAGATTTAGGATCATGAAAAAGTATTTAAAATCGCGATAAATGTGAAAGTGATATACAATGTAATACGTTTAACCTTGATATAAACATCGATAAGTAAGCGTAAACTTTTGCCATAGAACGTGTTTATGGTAGTATATACGTAGATAACTCAAATTTAAATAAACATGTAGATAATGTAGTAACATGGGTTCTTAACAGCTACGAATATTATATTTATAATACTTTATTATTGTTGTACTTTAAGAACATTATCGAAAGAAGTTTATAGAATATATTAATCTTTTATAAAAATTAGGATCACGTATATGAAAGGCCAATTAAACATTATATATTATTAACTTTATTCCATTTATGAAGTTAAATGGAAAATTACTGATGTTTTGAATTGAATTTTTATCTCACATTATTTAATAATAATAATAATATATTCTTAATAATTTTTTAAATTATTTTGTTAGGTATATATCTTATAAATTCATAAAAATTCTAATATCACAGAGCTTTTGAAGTAATATGTAATTAATAGTTTTTCTAGAGAAGGTAAAAATTTAAATAAGCAATTTTAATGGGAAAAAATTACTTATAAATAAATGTTAAACCATTCACCATTACCCATTGTCTTAAGACTTATTAAATTTTCGGTGAAAATCAAAGTAGTTAAACAACAAAAGAAGGATAAAGAAACAAAATAAAACAGATTTAAACAGCATGCAATTGGTAATCATCATTAAAACGTTATATATTTGAAAATTACATTTTCTATTCTATTCCTATCTCTAGCGAACAAGTGAGAATATAAAAAATTTGGAAATTTAGCCATTAATAAATAAATGTTTATGGGAGTATGCGGTTTTCTTTTTAATATTGGAAATGCGAGACTAAATTAGTAAATTATAATTTTCTAAGGGATGTCTCAAGTTCACGTAGGAAGTAATTTTTATAGAAAACACAGGTCTTTGGTTAAAAATTGTATCACTTGTTACTGTTCTATCGAGAGATCCAGAATGATTGATGGTACCGCTCTTACAAATATTTTGTGTGCCGCTCTCCTATTATTTTCGCTCTTCATAGTTGGCAATATTGAGTCATTTACTTTGCTCAGTGGCGGGTTAAGTGCAGTTGCAAAAGGGTCACATATTCATTTTAATCACAATAAAACATCACAAAAAGCAGAATGTTAGCATTAATTAATTTGAGGGATATTAATTTCTTAAAGATGATTTAGACATTGTTATTATTAATCTCAAAACTAACATAAGAATCGATTTTTAACAATTATTTATCTATTTTGTTTTTTTAGTAAAACCAACAATTTAAAAAATTTAATTTTTTTTACTTTCCTAATTTAGAAATGCGAATAAAAAATCGATTTAAAATTTTTTAAATTCAAATAAAAAACGTGTTGTTACCTATCAGAAAAATTTAATATAATAGTGACTTTATTGGTTAAAAGTGAATATGTATTTTTAATTCTAACAAAAATTCTGTCCCTACCAGTAATAATAATTTTTGTAATTAATTTGTTATAATTTTTAAGAACTATTTAAACATGAAATGAGTAATAAAAATATTTAATATTTTTAATCACAATTTATTTATAATAACTGTTTAAAAATGTCTGTCTTTTTTCTATATACATAACATAGATTTACTCGTCTTCTTAAACTGTTAAATACATTATGTAATTCATTTTATGTAATATCAGCTAATTTATTTGTTATGACATCCTTTAGTTCATCCACTGTGTGTAAAAGGTTTACATATATGGAATTTTTTAATGTTCCAAAGAAATAATAATTTAAGGGAATTAAATCCGGAGATCTTGGAGGCCATAAGCCTCGACTAATAATGCGATCGCCATAAAATTCCATCAAACGTCGAACATGCTGAGCAAAAATCTATAATCTGCGCTTGTGATTTGGAAACTTTTCCTGGAACTGCAAAAAACATGAATGGATTGAATAATTGCATCCATTTTCATTTCGTTGACCACTCCGAAAGTAGGCCTCTACAATAAATTTATCGTCTTCTAACGAAAACACCATTTTCTAATCTAAAACAGTTCGAGTATTTTATATCGAAACCGTCAGTATTTGCCCCTTTACCACAAAACTAACAGATGATTAGCGATGAAAAACATACAATAACAATAAAAATATAATCGGCGAACACAAATAAAAGCACGGACGCCTTTGATTTGACAGATCGTGAAGGTTGAAAATCTAAGAACGCGGAAAGTAATTTTGATCAAATGGAAGTAAATTTTAATATCTTTGGTAACATCTACATGTGACGTCAGCTTCAATCATTCTGGATCCCTCGGTATAATCCATTCAAAGAACTCTCTTCGTTCTGAGTGGCCAGCAAGCTTTAGTTCTTGAGTCAATTGAACTTTGTAAGCATGGAAATGCAAATCTTTCATGTTCTCGAAATGTCCAATTCTTGTTCACGGTGCCGAATTGATGTTCCTGGACTCTCAGCAACACTCTCACGAACTGTTTCGATGATTTATGTTGAAAGACTTGTTGAATTTATCCAGTTGCCCTGAATTTTTCAATTAAACTCATCACAGTTGATGAAGTTAAATCACTATTCCGAATAATTTGTACAAAAATTGAGACCTGTAGCTGCAAAACCTTCATTATTTTTAAAATATTGCTCAACAATTACTCCACTTTTAATAACCCTAAACCATCAGCTGCCATGCTGCCTTTTTTTTTGTTGGCAAAGCTTTACCACACAAATGGCGCAAAAATCGAACCTTACGTAAATTTTGGGACACCTGATACTATATAGTAGACAGGTATTTCATATGCGCTAATCCTTATATGGGTAGACTAAAAGTAGATCACAGTGGAAGCCTTGAAATTTTTTATGCCTCAGTCTAAAGTCAAAGTCATCATACACGTGGATAATCAATTTCAAAGAAAAAATACATGAAATACTAAAAATAAAATTGCAAATTAAAACCGTGTATTTGTAGCAAGCGAGTCATATTTAAAATTCCTGCATAATAATTATATAAATATAATTAATAATATGTAATGATTTCGTTGGAGGCTAGTGGAAAAATATGTCACGTTTTTTTAGCCTGAATCGAGAAGGCAAATAAATAACATTAAATCGAGCTCTTGTGAATTGAACGCATCACGTACTGTTCACGTGCTTCCCCAGAACTACCTTTTAAGTCGTTTTACTTTTCCAAATGAACGAATTGTTTCCCGTCTGCCTCTGAATTTCACAGAGTTTAAAATTTGTATGGGAACAATATCGCAACGGATAAAATTACTAACAAAATCGACGTGCAACATGGCGTCGCTGTTTAAATTATTCCGAACACTTTCACCGCAAGCAGCAAGATTTCTAATCTCGACTCGACTCCCTCGCCCTCGAGGTTGCCGTTCTCTTTTGCCGACTGCAGTGGCTGGGTAGGGGAGATCTGGGCATTTTAACGAAATAGAAAAGAAGCTTTGTTCCTAGTGCAAACAGTTTCCAATAGTCCAATTTGATCGTTATGCGCATGCGTCTGAATGGAAAATGGAATGCTCTAGGAACAAAGCTAATACTTAACTAAAAAGAGCTTTATACCACTTCAGTTCAAGACGTAGTGGATGCAGATCTTTCTCGAGATATTTTTATATTTTCGGTATTGGGTTTTCATTTAATTTCTTTTGAGGATTGAGATAGCGCATTACCACCTGGGTCCTAGATTATCAGTCTCCATGTTTCAGGTGAATCGCCACTTCAAAAGTGACAGATACGAAATAAAATGTTTATCTCGCAACTAAAGTATATATAACAGATTTATGAGCAAAAAAAACCATTGTATAACATTTATTTGTCTTTCGAATTCAATTTTAGAGATATTAAGCTGATTCATACAACTTCAAAGAGATAAATCTTATCAAAAGAAGTCAAATAATGTTCTTCGATACCAGAAATCTAGGCATGTTTTGAATTCGAGTTAGTAATTTACGTTTTAAAAAAATTATGAATAAAGATATTTCATTTCAATTCAAGAACATGGAAAATATTCAAAAAACATTGTACCCCCTTACTTTTTGCATTTCTATCCTAAAAAATGGCCACGAAAAAAGTTTTAGAAAATTTTCTTGCAACCTCAAAGAAATTAAGAGAAAAATCACTATTGAATGTAGCGTTTCAGAAATATTTGTAGTTTTTTTTTAATAGCATACAGTTTATCATTTATTGAATGTTGTTTGGATATTCTCACTTTATTTTGAAGAACTAATTCAAATAAATTTGAAAATGTTTCTAAAAACGTTACCAAATCAAGTTTATTATTTTTAGAAAAATTTTAGAATTTAATTGAACTAATAATAATGGCACTGGCAAATAATGCTTCAAACTTAGGTTAGAATTTCAAGCTTTTATTCAAGTAAATCCTGGAACTGTACAGTAAATAATTTTTATTTATTCTGTTCAGTTCTCCCCCATTATTTGTTGGTGACGTCACACTATGTAAGCATTGTCTTGGTAAAATGCCGAACGTCTAACACTAAACACAACTACTGTTCTGTTTTACGGCGCCTATAAAATCAGTAGTTTAATGATAATTACTCCAATTTCCACGGATTATGTATTAAATTTTGCCGGATTACTGATAATTAAAGATTTTGTTGGTGTTCCACTTTAGAAAATAAAGTTAGGTAACACTCAGAATAAATGAACACCCTGTACAGTGGAAAACAATTTTAAAATGTGATATTGTTTGGAGCAATTTTTAATTAGAACCTCTTTTTTTTTATTTACTGGGTATTTTGCCACTTGTAAAAAATTTTGAAGATCAGTCAAGTGTTATTTTTATGAAAAAGTTTTACCTAACCAAAAATCTCAAACTGAAAAAAAGTGGTCTATAAAAAGTTGTTTATGTTTCGAAAATCAACTTAATTTTGTTTTCTGAACTAATAATGACTTTTACTTGCCAAATATTTATCAAACGTAAACGAATGTCGCATCGTGTGGATGCTGCATATCGATACATTCGATAGCATATTTTCACTTGCTAAATATTCATCAGAGCTATAAATGGCAGAAATGTACGTAGGACCTGATGCTTTAGATTTTGGTCACATAATCTGTAACATTTGACAAATTTGTTTGGAGATTGACCACATTGTCTGAAAACGGCTTGATAAAGAATACAAGGCTGTTAGATTCCGTAATACCTATTACCTAATTATTGCAAAAAGCACTTACACTTACTATTTATTTTAATACTAATTAAATTATTTACATTTATTATTTATTAATATAACATTCAGTTAGATAATGTTCCGCAATAATCAATTTAGTTTAGAACATAATAGTTATAAGATGCGATTTGTACTATATTTTCTTATTTATCAACTAATAATTGCCCGAATTAAACAAGCCGGTTCCTTTTTGATAAAATTGTAACGCTTTATGCCAGATTATTAATAAATAAAAATTAATCGTTTTCTGCTTCTACAATGCTGTACGCAGTACATCTACTGGATTGTTCCACGTTTATTTTTACCGCAAAAGAAGTGCATTCGCCTATCATCTTCGTGTCGTAATATTAATAAGAAAGCCATGGATAATTTTTGTTATATCATCAGATTTACATTTTATAAATTTGGTAGGAGCAGAACAATAACATTGTGTAACACCTAGTCGTTAAAAATCCTTTCTCTAAGCAAAGTTTGATGAAATATCTTCTCAACAAATCGTTTCCAAATTGGCAAAAAAGACGTAAGTTACTTTTAAAGTTCAATATGAACTTTTAGAAGATTTATATTGAACATGTAATGTCACTCATTGTTGGCATGATTAAAGCAGTTAAAATTATGAATTACTGATAAGGAATATTTGTAACTGGCGGAAGTTGTCAAGTGTTGATAATAAATCTACGAATACTTTGGTTACACGTAATTACATACCTAATATTATCAACACAAAAATATTTTTAAAGATAGAAACTCTATCGTGTGATGATGATTCCAGCTTAGCAAATTTAATTTCAAAAAGCGTTATTCAATCCAATCCAAGATCAAATAACGAATGTTAGTGTAAAATAATGTGAAAAAACATAGCCTTGTATTTTACACTACCTAATATATACATGTTGTTTGATAGACAACATATTAGAAAAATATAATATAACTTCTCCCTCTAAGAGTTGGAAACCACCTACAGACCAACAATACATATTTATATTCAATGCTTTTGCCTCAATATTGTTACAGTGGGTTTTTGGGGTCGCTGATTACGAATCTGAAGTTCGAATCCGAAAATTCTTGAATGAAAGATGGCGGATCCAATATAGTGGATATAAAAATCGGAAAAGCATTAAAAATTTGAAGATTATGGCCGAAACTAATTACTATGTATACAGTTTTCAAAGTCGCCAAACACGAATATAAGGTTTTAATTCGGAAATTCTTAAATCCAAAACGGCGGACCCATTATGGTGGATTGAAAAGTACCATAGAAATTTATTTACCACCAAAAGAAATACGTTATGAATGTTTAAAAAATTGAGTCATTTGAGTAAAAACAGGCAAATGTCTAAAAATAAGACACGAAAAATATAAATTCGATTTGCAGTGTGCTGTCTTTTTCAAATACTCTTACCAATGAAATACGATTGACACTTTTTCAAATACACATTGTCGAAAAGGTGGATATACATAATAAACTTTTTAACATTAATAATAATTGCCAATATTTCATAATAAATTTTGTAATTATTCCAATCTAAAACTATAAAATTGATTTCAATTCATTATACACATACTTTTAATTTCATTTACTTTGAAAATTACAACACTATCCAAATATTTTCGAATTATTCTGTTTAAAATTTTGTGTATACCTACTTAAATTATTTTAATGGTTAGTTTTGTTTGCAGGTCAGTCGAACATTTCCAGATTGATTCTTCTTGACTTTATAGACTAACTGACGTTTCAAGAGATATGCTCTCTTCTTCAGCACAAACTCCGAAAGTGTTTTCAGAGCGGCATTTGAAGAAGTGGGCGGTATGTCTCTAGAAATATCAAGAAATCTAAATCGTCTTCATTTCAAAACCATAGGTAGGTACATATTTTCCCGAATTATTTAAAAATACAGCTATGCTCCACATATTTTCGTAAATATATTCCCGTTTTTTTATAAATGAAATTGGTTCCCCATATAAAATATGAAACGACTCCGCTGGTTGGGACGTTTTTAATGAATGATATTATCAATTTCAGTCTACGTCAATGAGAAGTTTAGTTTCTAATGATGTGGTTCGAGGGAGCCCTAAACTTTACAAATATGGAAATTATCAGTTTCGATCAAGCTTTTGTGACTATCCTACATACACAAGGATTAATTGTAGCTATACAAGCCTCAATACCTGGAACTTCCTTTCAATAGCTCATTTTACTTCCCCATGTTCACCACTGACACAGGATCCTTGGGTGGACAATAACCCTTTGAAATGAAATTAGTAGCTTTCCAATTAAAAGGCCTCTTATTCAGGCATTATAAGTCTGTCGGTTTCGTTAACAATTATTTCGAAAAAGTTTTATGGAAACAGACACTACAGTTTACTCAATATGTATGTAATTTTCGATTGTGTTGATATCATCAAAATGTTCTCCCAATTCTGAATATATGTAGTAACTTTCACATTCTTTTCAACACGAATTTGTGAAGTGTTTTCGTATAATTAACCGTTCTGTATTTACGAATACCTGCTGTTTTGTAACAGACACCATTAGTGACACGTTTTCTTCACCCTTCATGAATCAACAAAAGAATCATAATCGGGCCCTATAATTCTATCTCTTTCAATACTTAGGAATACATATTTTTCTATAAGTACATGTTGTGTACGAAATACTAATAAGAAGTTTAATCAAATTAATTATAAAATAGGTTTAAAACAACTTTACAGTAAGAGTGCTTAATAATTTCAATAAGACTATACTGTTTAACGATAAAAATTATTTAACAATTACGTTATCTGCTACAAGAATGTTAAACCATGTTAATTTTAACTGATGGTTATGAAAAACAAGAAAGTAAATAAACATTGAGTAAATATTTATTGAATTTAGAGATAACTATAATGCATAAAACAAGTTACACTGCAACAAAAGGGAATAATGAAAAACAACATTTCAAAAATCTAGCAAGAGAGCAACTTATACAATTAACGAGAGCTACTCGTACAATTCATTAGAGCTACTAATACATTTAAAAGCTAATTTCGAGGCACCCTCTATAAAATTAAATACATTAAAATCATGAATGCAAATCGATGATGCGACTGCTGTTAATTGAGAATAAATATAAGGGGGGTTTTGCAATGTATATACAAATAAGTGGAGCCTATCTAGTTGTTGCTTTCTGTTGTCGTTTACCTCTATCCCTTGTTAGTACTGGATGGTAATTTTATTAATCCTGCATCATATAACACCGGCAGCCTAACTGATTTCGAAATGGATTATATATATTAAGCTTTGCCATAACGGAGTCGATCGATCGTAATCTAAGAACCTTTATGAACTCCTCTAAATTAATGCATTGTATAGGTTCGTTTTGAATGTGATTTACTCGGTGATTTACTTTATACTTGCGACTTGTATATTCTGAGTATGTGTTCTAAAAACTGAAAATATCTTGCTTGAGACACTATTTAAGTTTTCTATTTCATTGGAAGCTGTAATCTTCAATATCACTACCTACTCCTACTACAATGATAGGACTAGAGATTTAACAATTAGGAAAAAATCGGTAGAAACTCAGTTCTTTTCGTTTTCCCCGAAGTAAAAAATTGAAAGAAAAGAAATTCGAAATTGAAAATTTGATAAACATAGATGTTGTGCAAAACCGTACTTATCTTATCAACTTCGACGTCACCTGTTACATGGGTGTTGTATAATAATGAAAAAGTAATATTAACGGTCGATAGAAGGAAGCACAAAAAACAGGCACTTAGGTAGGAAATTCTGGAAGGAAGCCAAGATAGTCGCAGATAGGTAGTTGAAGTGAGAATAGTGTGCAGATAGGTAGCAAGACGATCGGCGGGCAGTGTCAAAGAAGTGAAAAGTTAATTGTTTAAAGTGTTATTAGTTAGCAGCAGCAGCAGTAGCCGTAGCAGGAGCAGAGGTAAAAGTAGGAGCTGCAACTAGACCAGCAGCAACAGCCTCAGCAGTAGCTTGACAGCAGTCGCAGCCAGGACCACTTTAGTAGCAACTTCAGTGCTCCTGACCAACCCAGAGGCAGAGTGGATGTTTCCAGCGAGGGGCGACCGAGTCGGCCAGCTAAGGGACCTGTAGCAGCATTTGGGCCCCCTCCTCCTATGGTCACCATTGCCGAGGTGATAGATGCGTCTATTGACCGCCTCTTGTTGCTCCAGTCGAGATCCTGTATGGTCAAAGGCAGATAAGTACTCTGGATAAGGTTTTGTTGCCATTGCTTCCAGAAACCCCGCCTAGAAGTGTGGAGTCTATCCATGTTTAGCTTCCATTGCTTTATGCTCAAGGTATGCTATGCTTTATGCATATATTTTTCTGAGGTAAAATTGTTATAGTTATTATTAACGAGTGTTCATTATTTATTTCATGTTAAAATATGTGTATATATATTGTCGTGGGCCCCGACTTTACAATGATGACTCCTTTGTTTTACAGCTAACTTGTTTTTGTAGTGATGACGTTGTTCGTAAAATATAGATGTCTCATGATAATAATTCTGTATATGTTTAGGCTTCATTGTCTTACGCTTAGGGGAGTATATTTTTCTAATATAAAATTGTTACAATTATTATTTAAGGTTGTTCATTATTTATGACATGTTCAAATATGTATTTTGTCGAGACCGCCCAGATAGTGCAATAACGACTTCTTTATTTCACATTTAACTTGTTTTTAAACAAGATCATGTTGTTCTTTGATTTCTTGTGTCCACTTTATGTCACACGTCTATACGAGCCTTGTTGCAGTTACTAACATTTTCGCCCGTGCGGAATGAATCTGGATTACGCTGGATAGCCTCCCATATGGGACTCCAGTGTTAAGAAGGACCTTCCGAAATCTCAACTTTAGCTGAGTAGCCTCCCGTATGATGGGACCTCAGTACCTTCCGGCTCTGCCGGCTAACTAACACCAAATATCTCCAGTTTTACTTGGAAGTGTGTATGACTAATATGGGGTTAACAGATGACATTTAGTGACACATTAAATGAGACAGGACTTATTTATCATTAGCAAAGGTTCTTAATTTATGCCTTTGATTAGCGGTTGTTTTGTATTTATATTTGGGTGGTAAGAGCAACGATCGTGGGTTTCTCTGCCATGCTCTTTCCCCACAGGAGTTCTAGTTTCCTTTTATGTTTAACGTTTGTTAATGTTTTTGTTGTTCTTTCTATTCGTCACATGTTTAATTTGAATTGTATGTAAATAAAGGTTAGGTGTATTTACTCTGCTTTTATTTTATATAATTAAACCATACATCCCCTCTACAAAGTTAGTAGCCAGTGCCTTCCGGTCAATAAAAAAATGGATACACACAACGTAGGTAGTCCTTATGACGATCACACATGTTTTTGGCCACAACTACGTTTACTTATTTTTTATCGAACCTAGGGTTGTTATACTACAATGTACTACATATTTTGGGAAATGAAAATATTTTTTGTATGCATACTTTTTATACAGGGCGTTAGATATGCATAAAATACCATAAAACACAATGTTTATCACTTTTTTTGAACTTCTTTATGTTTAATTCTAAAAAATAATTAGCGTGATAAATTTAAAATTCGATAAAATTCATATCGAGCGATGTGACAAAGGCGCGGCGGATAACACGAGGTACTAAGCTGTCCAGCAATACGCAATTCAGTTGGTATCTGAAATTCGACCGTGTCTGAGTGTTTTCTGCGTACCACTATTTCCTTTTCTCGAGGTGTTTTACTGAATTTTGCTTTTTGGTAAGTACCTAAATTATTTTTAATATGTATGATTATTTGGATGACGTGAATCTTTGGGTACTTTAATTACATATTTTTCAAATTCATAACACAACAAAACACAATCTTCATACTACAAAATCGATCGATACATTTTATTTTATTTATTTAAAAACTGGAAAACAATTGTCTTGAAATTTATTAAATGTTTCACAATAATAGATGTTTACATTTTTCCGTAGGAGAAGTCTGCCGCGTATATCTATACACACGTGGAGTGTATCAGCAGGTTAATCGCTGTTGTCACGTTGTGATGAAACTCTCCAATGTTAATACTCCCTGTATTTTGAAAACTGTTAATCTTACGCCCCTGTAATGTACTTTTTTGTTCATGTATGATTACCCTTCTTACACCCTGTATTTTCGTAATACATACTCGCAAAACACAATGTATCTATAGTTTCTGTTTCTAAATGATATTTTTTTTCCATAAAATTGATACGTTTTATGAATTAATTATACTTTCTATACAAAATATTCTATTTAATAATCTTCTAAAACATACCGACCTCTATTATAAGTTCTAAGTAAATAAATGTTTTATTTTAATACGTACACTAATGCGGTTAAGCAAAATTTAAATATCTATTATCATAAGTCGGCTTTCTTGGTGAATTCATGGATATTATCGATTTTTTATTAAAATAATTAACCTTTCTGTTTTAGAATTAGTAATTTAAATGTTTAAAAATTTCCGTATCGGTTTCCAGGAGTTAGAATTAATTTAATTACAAAATGTAATTTCATTTTCAGTTTATCAACATTATCGAGAAAAAGTAAATTTGTAATATTTTCTTCATTAATTTGTACATTATAAATATAAAGTAAATTCTTTTCATTATTGTTAAGAATTCTTACCCTAAGTATTATTCTTCAACAGAGAACCCGATCGGCATAATTTAAAGCAAACAATAGAAGGTATTTTATTTACAGATAATTATCAGTAGTAGAGAAACAAAAAGCTTTTTCTTAATCGCCCATTTATATATCTCTACTGCTTAAAATTTTCATAATGATGAAATTATAATACCCAATGGCAAAAATTTCATTTTATTTTATTGTTAGACAAAATAATAATAATAATAGAAGACAACAAATGTAAGCATCCACATATTAATAAAATTATACTTATTATTGCTTAATATTTAAATCTTAGTTATGATGCAAATTATTTTAAAGAGAAAGTATCGGAAAGTGTAGCTAATAAATACAAGTGTACAATTTTTAGTTTCTAATTTTTTTATTGGTCAAAGTTGCAAATAATTATTATTGTGATTCGTTACACCAACCAAACATGGCATTATTTATTTTTTAAACAACGAAGGACACTTTTGGACCAAAAATAATATATTTTACCTACGACGGCGTGGTGCGTAACTTTTCCATTCGGGCATAAAATGCTTTTTACAACACTTATTACGTAATATACTATTTTGGACATTTTGTTAAAATAAATTAGTAGCCCCTTGAGAAGATTATGAAAAAATTCTCGAGCCGTATCGTACTTTGTGAACTATGTATATGTGTAAGTTTTATGGAATTTTTGTGCTTCTTTTTGTTTATTATTAACTCAACAAATTTAGGGGCAACACAAATTTAAAATTATTGGAAAAAAACTAAATTAGATTAGAAATATTAGACAAAAGTTGTGGCTTTTAATGAATTAAATACGAGGTTAAAATGTTACCTACTTATTTCTGCAACATCCTGTATGGTACAGTATGGCATAATAGCATATTTATGTTCCGTTCAATTTTAATTAAAATAATGCTAAATATGTATAAACAGTTTTACGGTACTTTTCTTATTAATTAATTAGTTCAATAATAATGAGTTTTTCGTAGCATTGTTCACTTACAATTAGTGGCGAAACAAAATAACACGTAATACAGAGAAAACAATCCAATCCAAGTGCATACATGAGTGAAAATGAAAAAAATACTCATCTCACAAAATTCACTTCATCAGGAAACAAGAATTTCTACCAGTATACTGGTAATAATTTACCAACAATTGTTAAACGTAAATTAAATCATAATTTCTTTATGCTACATTTAACAATTCTTGACAAATTGCTATAGGCATCTACAAATTCCTATTGCCTGAATATGTAAAACAATATCATTCATGAAACAACTATAATTATTAATTTAAACAATTGCATGGCGTCTGTGCGAGATCCTAGCACCCAGATATGTAACAGTACATTTTCAAATGTAAAAATAGTTAAATTTAAAATGCAAATTTCCTGTAGTCCTAAATCTCTAGGGGTTTATTGTCGAAATAGAATAAAAAATTACAGTCACTATTACAAATAAGAATAAAAAAATGTTTATTGGTCTCAAAAGTGATTTTTTTTAACTGCATTTAAAGATATGTAGCGATATTTTAGGGAAACTACAAAGCATTCATGGGAGTTACATTTGAATGCAAAAAACTATTTCCACATGATATCTCGAAAAAAGCCTCAATTACCCCTTCATCTTCGACACGGTGGGCGAAGAAAAAACTTTTTTCACATGGAAACATTGTAATTGATAGTCTAAAGACTTGTAACAAGTTTCATTTGTATTTAGGAGCTATTTAAAAAAAAAATGTATTTTTAGCAGTGCGCTTTTATCGCCCCTGTAATTTCTATACTAGGCGTTTTCGAATCCATGCAGACAGGAAACTTTTTGACGCTTCCTGTCTCCTGTTTGGCACCACATTTTAGAAACACAAAAAAGTTTACCGAAGTGCTACTAACAAAGGTAGATGTACTAAGTTGGCTAGAAACGATTAACTGAAACGACATAACGCTACTCTTCACTCGATCAAGCTGGTTTTAGAAAGTAATCGTGCTGCTATGCGATTTCTTAGCTAATTAATGTATACTTAAAGAGAATTAATAATTATACTGAGCTGGACTCATTATTTATGTGCGAAGATTTCAATTTCCACGGCAGCCCACGAGAAACATCGCCCTGTACAAAAATATGGTGACCGCGTAACTTTCGCGCACAACATAATCGTTCCAGATTGCGTATTAGATTGGCGGACAATCACTTCGGACTCACCTAGTCAAATTGCCCTTCAGAAGCGGATTCCTGTCATAATATCCACCCAACATATTGCCTGAGGAGGGTAATCCAAGGGTAATCCGTTGTCAGACACATATATCACAAAAATAAAACAAAACTAGAACCTTAAAACACAGATCTGCACAACACCGACTGTATGAGGACAGTGTCGTCACCGGGAGGTCGTATTATCACTTCCAATATGCCACTATCAGTTTGACAGCGATAAACAGCATTGTCAAACACACTGCACAGGTGGTAGCCCCACCAAAAAATGCGCGGTTGCTGTCGTTGTGTTACTCGCGATCTACTTTGGGCCTGCCCTTGATATCAAGTGAACCATCGAATCGCTGCTTCTACGGCTAGCTCGATGACGGACTTACAACTGACTTGTTCACCTAGATTTCGACTCCTTCGGCGAGCGCAATTCTCCAGCGCGATCGAGCGTCCGTGAAAGAAGTCCTGGGGTCGCCGGAGTGTAACAGGCCAGCAGGATGGTGGAGGCAGTCGAACGCGGACACCAGCTAGTCGGAGGACTGGTAGCAGAAACTCAGCTGGTAACAGAATCGCGAGATCTTAGCATTATTTATTTGCAAATATATTGTAGCTGTCTAGGATTTACTGCATTGGTGATTTTAGGCGTATTCGAACTCGGAGGTTAGCGATTATTTTGGGCAGGGCCGTACTCGTCCACCTTGTTGAGTGTTTAAAATATGTATATCCAACTAGTTTTTGGTAATTTATTACTGGGTCATCTCTTTAATTCTCATTACTTTCGCTTTACTTGAGGCGTTTTATAGACAAGAAATCGCACTTTTGGTAAGGCAATTATAGAACAAGTAGACCAACCCAGGAAGAGACGTAGCTAAACTATAGTAGGATCATATTCGATGCAAAGTAATAAATCATTACCTGCCTGTCAAGGGAATCAGTGCAACAGGTTTTAGGGGTTTTGGAAATTGAATAATTTCTTTATGCATTATGGGTTAATAGTTATATATTTATGAAGGACAAAATGAAAAACAAAGGCATCTCCTTCGCACATTGGGCGGCAGGGCAACAATACATTTATTACTCCCTTCATCCTCCCTCATATGACTTGTCTTGTGTTTGTTGCGGCGGCGCGCGTGCCGGCCCGGCGTGGTCAGTTTCGTTTCGGTTGTATTGGTGCTGCGTGTTTTTTATAACTGTTATAAGTGCAATTGTATTTCGTTCGGGCTGTATGTGTGTTTCGCACTATTATTTGAGAATTTGTGAGTGAAATCATATTTCTTGTGCTCCGTAACAAAAGTGTTCTTAGTGTTTTATTTGTGTGCTGTGCGTGTGTGTTTCGGGCTGTTGTTTGTGAATCGTGAATGCTATTATATTTTCTGTGCTAGTGAAGTGAAGTTTTTCGTATTATTATTGCTCTGTTGTCGTTATATGGAGAAATGGAGGCGGTGCCTGGATGTTAGCAAGCCGGATGTACTGCTGTGGATACAAAAAAATCTGTATTAAGTTACAAAGAGAAAAAACGATAATATTAAATGTCTATAACGCTTTAGAAAAGGATAATCCCATGAAAATATACTGGAGTAAGCGAATCTGTTTTCAAAATTTTAAGAGAGGTGAAAAATGAAGGAGATGTTAAGAAACCTAAAAAAGGGGGGTGGAAAGAAGAAATTAATATTAAAAGATGAGAAAAATGCAGTTCGGCGTACAGTATATAAATCACAGAATTTATATTTTGTTTATAATTTGTTAATATTTCTTGTTTGATAGAAAAATAACTTATTTTGTTGAGATTGACAGAGAATTGTTGTTAGTGTTTTCATTTGATAGAATCATATCATAGGATTTATATTTTGTTTTCATTCTGTAAATATTTATAGTATATGTTATACAAGGTTTTTGCTTTGAAACTTCGTTCTCCTTATAAAAAAAGAATCGTAATGGGGTACGATAAAGGGATCAGTTCACGTCTGGAACCCTAGTTCTTACAAAAATCCCTTTATTCTCATAAACTATTTGTTTTAAATGTAATTTATTATAAATCCAATTAGTTATTTAAATTCCACATATGTACTACATCTCACCTCGCGCCACTGTTTATTGTTCCCTGCTTTACGATCAAGCTCGCCAGGTTAGTATTTGACGTATAACCGACCACTTCGTACACTCGATGCACCTGGCCGACTACAGTTAGTATCAGAACACAGTGCGTATGCAGCGGTATTTCAGATTTTACATTCATGTTATTTTAAATTTAAAATGGTCATCTTACGCTTCCTAAAAATGATGACACGATTTTCCTTTGATAAAAGGCCAACATTTTTTGCTCTACTTTCCATCGAATGCGATCCTACTATAGAGCAACTTCCTTTAATTTTTCGCAATCACAAAGAACTTGTAAACATCAGAAAATATACTTTTCCTGTTTTGTCCAGTAAATTTTTAAAGATACTCAATAATTGTGATTAATGCATGTGTTAATAGGTTCCTAAAAGCATTCTGTGAGGTTTGATTATGTTTATAGTACCATATGCGATTTTCTGTGTTCAACATGCGTACAATATTCAGGAAACGTAAGATAAAAATATGCTTTTTTCCCCTTTATTTTGAATGTATTGTCAGTTGTTTTATACCATGAAGAAAACTTATACAACTAGTACAGTGAAGACATTTTGTTTGTAACTTGCTTAGATTTAATAAAATGCTGGACAAAAAATTGCGTATATAAACGCATTAATGTTTATTTTTCTGACATAAAAATAGGCTACAAAGAAAAAGAATATGTAACGTTTTCAATAACAATAATCTGATTTAAGCAGTGTAAGACCTAAAGAATATAATTTTTTATGAACCAAGTCAAGAGAAAAACCTTTAGAATTACCTACTACATCTTAGGCATCTTTCAAACTTCATAAAAAATTACATTTACAAAATTTTTATTTCTAAATTGAAAATTTTTTTTTAATATTTTCATTAATAAGTGCGAAAATTCTTTCTGTTAAGATGAGATTACACATTTTAATTTTTCACTCCAAAACGTAGAATTTCAGGGCCAAAAATTTAAATTTTGTGAAATATTTCTTTTTAATGAAATTGCTATGCTATGCGCCCATTTTAAAGAATGTTGAATATGCTGGCATATCAACGTTTTTAATAAAAACTCAAATTAATTTGTGCGGGCTTGTCATAAAATAACAGTTGAAACCTTAAAATTCCTCCTAAATCCGAAGCCACTAGTTAGTGTTTGTTCAAATTTTACATATATTTAATATTTTTAGTAAGTATATTGAAGGAATTACCAAGTTAGAAATGTGTAATTAACAAAAAAATTATGTTTCACATCAGATATTTTAAGATTGCTGTCTCAACCAACATTTTAAGAAAAAAAATGTACTTTTTCTATAATTTTTTTTGATGAGAGGAACTATATCTGAAAATTTCTCGCAGTGTTGCTATTACACCCTGTTTAATTCATACTGTTTTTTTATACAAGGTGTTTTGGGAAAGATACCATAACTTTAAGAACTAACAACATAAAAATAAGATTATTTTCCTGTGAACTATGAGTCTATCGTCTTTTGTTTTTGACATATAGGACGCCATAGCTGATTTTTAGTTTTAGCCCTATCTTTTATAAAAAGCAATGCGAATTGAAATTTGGTACGATTTTTGTCGCAGTGTTTTTTTTACCATCTGCTAGAAGTTACCGACAACAATTTTTTCGAGTGACATTGTATGATATAAGTTTTTTTAGGTTAGGTGTACAACGTATATAGGGTTGACAACCATCCTGAATATCTGTGGACTGTGGATTTCATCAATTGTCCTGTGTCCTGCCAAGACTTTTTGCAAGAGGTCCTGTATTTTACAAACAAATGATAAGACCATGGTTCACAGGAAATCTTTTTTTTAATGTGCTGCCAAAGCACTATAATTTATGGTACCTTTTCCCAAAACACCCTGCACAATAACAGTGACCAAAAACTATGAGTAAAAGAATTTATTCCCTCATAGGAAACATTTTGCTGCTTCTTCGCATTTATTTAGAGATGAAATATTTGAAATTATTATTCAAATTTTTTCGATTTTGTTAAGAATTATAAGTAAAAAAACTAATTTTTGTTGAAATTCATGTTTTTCCTATCAAGTATTTTAGAATATGTACTTTTCCTTATCCTAATCTATGAAGAATTGTTTCGCGAAACCCTAAACCTACGGCTATGATACTCTGAATTTGAACGGCACCATTGTTTACAAACAAAAGATTATCCTTTGTGACAAACAATAAACGACAGACCGCCTCTAATGGTATAATAACTCCATGATAACTATTATGAAAAAGCCTGTGTAACTAATCAAGACTGTTTCACGTCCAATCTAGAGGATGTGAAAAGTTTTTGAAAACCAAAGAAAATCGCGCAAATATCCAAAATTTTGATGGAACTTTAACCCTTGTAATATCTACAATAGACACAAGATAATTTTATGTAATATCTAGTAAAAAAACATCAGGGTGTTCAATTTTAAATAAAAAAGTTTTCAGCGTTTGAAATAGTCGAAATCCAACCGGAAAAATGTAAATTTGGTATATTACTTTGAGCATTAATAATCACAAATAACATAATTATTAATAATCAGATAAAATTATTAATAATTAATCACATAATTTGAAGTTGGTCAGGCCATGTATATTTTTAAACGTTAAATATTCCGAAACAGCCGTCTTGAACTATAGGGTGTCTCACACGCATTATTTTAGTAAAATTTTGTGCATTAAAAAATAAGGAAGTTGACAGAATGATTTCATTGAGCGGAATCAATTGAGAAATTCCCTAATAAAATTTTTCATATTTCAGTTTGGATTCATTTGCTATATACGAGGTCTGTTTAGAAAATAACTGAACTTTTTGAAATATGTTCGCATACTTATTTCCCAAAAAATAATAATTTTATCAACACAAAACACAATGAAAATGCTTTTGGAATACTAAAACCTTTTTTACTAGGTACCCATTTCCTTAAAATTAAGTAATAAATTTAATACTCATTAGTCTACTCGGACTGAATTTTAATATAAATCTTCAGGTATGTTAAGACTCACCGCTATACAACCGTTGTAACAAAATTACAGCCATGAACGAACTAAATCTTAGCTATAATTAGTACATATTTTGTTACTGCAGCTGAATAAATAGACAGATAATAAGGTGTATAACTAACTGAAGTTCTCTGAACATAACTGACACTGTTAGTCGGTGAAGTGGTAGAACAACATCATTTATCACAGGTAAAAGCCGCCAATTATAATAATTCATAAAGTTAAATTAACTATAAAATATTTATTTTCTTTTACTACCAAATGTCATATAATTTTGAGTTTAATGAGACCTTAGAACAGTTACATATTTGCTAAAAATAAAAATGAGGAGCTTCAATAAAAAAATTCGAAAGGAGTTACAGATTAATGTGACCCAATGACAATTATACATTTCTTGTGAAACGGAGAGATATTTTAAATTTATTAAACTGTGAAACAAGCTTTATTTTATTTAAAAAAATAATAATAATAATTCGAAAATGGTTCGTATTGCGAATAAAGTGAAAGATGCCTTTGTTCTTAGGAATAGCACTGAAACGTAAGATGACATGTTTTACAAGTTATATCTTATATCTCACCCACACTCAAAACATGGCTGTCGATAAACATCCAAATAGCTAAATCATTTACTTTAAATTTTATAATTCCGCCCAATACTTTGAAAAAAAATTTACATTTTAAAATTTAAATTATGTTTAGTTGCTTACTTACCTACTACTTACAATTAGTTGATTAGATGTTCAAACTGATGACCGTCCGCTTCCATACAAGAATAAAGATTTTGTTCGAAACGTTCGCGCACATTCCGAAACATTTCCGGAGTGATTCGACGGCATTCGTCGACAATTCTTTGACGAAAATCTTTTAGCGACGCTGGCTGTGTTTTATAGATTTTATTTTATAGGTATCCCCACAAAAAGGAATCAAGGGGCGATAAATCCGGTGATCGTGAAGGCCATTCAATGCTGCCTCTTCTTTCAACCCAATTCCGTAGAAAATTTTGGTGCAAATACTGACGGACAATTAACGCATAATGCGGAGGAGCACCCTCCTGTTGAAAAATCAAATGATCATCATACTCTGGAACATTTTCAATAATATCAGTCAAGGCAGGGTCAATAGCGTCTTCCAGTAATTGCAAATACATTTGGCCAGTCAAATTACCAGGTAGAAAGAAAGGACCCACCTGCTGGTCACCAAAAATTCCAGCTCATACATTTAATTTTTCCGTTTGTTGTGTATGCACCTCGTGAAAAACTCTTGGGTTTGAATCGGACCAATAGCGGCAATTGTGACGATTTACCGTCCCGTTCAAGAAAAAACTGCATTCATCAGAAAAACAGATGTTAAAAAGGAACGTTCCCTGCTCGCTCACTTATTATTTCGCAAAATTGCAAACGGCGGTCATAATCATCCTCATGAAGTTCCTGGACTAAATATATTTTGTATGAATGGAATTTATTCTTCTTTAAAATGGTTTGTATGCTAGTTCGATTGATCCCAGACACAGATGCCAGCTGCCTCGTACTTGATGTAGGGTCAAGATGAACTTGTCCCAAAACTGCAACTTCATTAGCTTCATTAACTATAGGTTTTTCAATTTCTCGTTTTTTATTGGTTACGTTCTCTGTCTCTTGAAAGTTTTTCACTAACTCTAGAACATACTTCGTCCTGACATGTCGATCTTGATGTTGTTCATTAAATAGCTGAGCTATTCTATTCGCACATTTATTGTTCATAAAGTAAAGCGAAATGATATCTACCCTTTCCGCATTGGAATAAACTATAGTGTTTAATTTTCAAAAACACAAATAAACTACCAACCAACGCTTCCAAATAATACTAGAAAATAATTTGGAATCCACTAATTTTACGTTCATTGTGTGTGTATAGCATTCATTTCTGTTTCTTCTTTCAAAATCAAAATTCTTAATACGTAAAGAAATATTACTCAACCCCCAATGCCATTTAAATATTTTGGGATGATGTTTACCCTTGCTTGGGGGTGAAAGTGGCAGTGTCAAAAATACCAGCAAAGAATGTCCCCCTTTAATCTAAAATCGACGGGTCTGAGCGTTTTTCTACAATCGTGACGCAGTTCCTGAAAATGGCGCTGTTTCGTTTTCATTTGGCCACCCTGTATATAATTCAAGCTTGCAAAAATGGATCTAGGACTAAAAGATGGCAGAGGAAATTTAATTTATTTATAACAAAAAGATTGCTTCACTTTTTAATATGTAGGTATCTAGTGGATTATAATTTTACATCTATAAAACGTCTAGATCTAGAAAAACGTAACAACTAAACTTTAAAATTGCAGTTTGTTCCATGAGGAAACGCTATTAAGTTATCTACGTGATTTGTTCATTTTCAGTGGGACGAAAACTAGGGTAACCAGGGTAGTAAATTAAGATAAAGTGGCGTTCGGTCGTGTCTTGTCTTTGTCCGTAACGGGGTTTCATATCGATCTCCCTATCTAGCGTGACGAGGTGGTGCTAGGCCTGATTAGATGCTCGAGGGAATCAATAAAAGTGCATTCATTATTCCTTACATGATTTTTCCTTTTCAGGAAGCTCGCAGGGTCAGTTTATTTATAAATCGGCAAAGATCGCCGCTAATGAAAATCGGTGTGGCATCTTTAGGAATTAATTTCAGTCGGTTTAATGCTTGTTTTTGCGATTAGTTTTTGGTTTACCACCAACACTGATAATACAAAAGGACAAAAAGGATATTAATGTTAGTATTTATTCTACATCGTTACTAGAGATCGGAAATGTTAGGTTGGCTGCAATGGGGTACAGGGTTAACTATAGAATGGGTTTGCTTTTATGTAATTTCATTCAAATAAAAAGTGACAGTCACAGGCACGTATATAAAATAGTCGAACTTTTTAATAGATAGTTTTCAATGGTTTTCACTGTTTAGTAATCCTTCTATCCGCGTTATTGTATAATAAATAACATGTTCATGTCTGCATCAGATCTGAAGCTTCGCATCGATCAATTTATTCGATACGTATCTAGTGACACCCTAATGCCTGCCTGTCGGACTAGCGTGCCGGTGAACAATCCAGGAATTTTGCTGAGGGATGTTGGCGCTGCATTTCAATTTCGTCTGTGCGAGTGAATTTGATGCTTTGCTTGGTCGAGTGTATGGCACGTGTTTTTATGGGAGTCAGATAAATGGTTAGTAAATGACAAGAGCAAAAAACAACTCATATGTGATGCAAGAAGGCGATAAGTGACATATAACTTCCCGTTATTGCACTAGTATGTACCTAAGTATGGGATAAGCGATTTTATTTTATCTTATAGTTCTGTTAAGCTCATATTGGATATTTGCACTAAATGAAAATAATACATTTTAAACGTATGTCTGTAGACATATCGATTTTCAAAAAAGCGGACTTATCCTCTTCTTGCGCATGCGGCAGTCTTCAATTGAAGAGCGGCTATAGTGAATATTTTTACTTTTTACTACGATTTTTGGTTAGGCAAAAACAGTTTAATAAATAAGCTTTAACTGATCTTTTTGGCGCAAGGTTTCTTTGATTAATTTAATTTTTTAATTTTTTCACAGGTGGAAGAATACATCAATAGGGAAAAAACAACTAGCAAAATAAATTACTTGAGTGGTGTGACCTCAAAGAAGCTCTGCTAACTATATAGATCGTTTTAAATATTTTATGAAGTAGTATTCTTTTTCTACACAGTAATATCATCATGACTTTTAATGTAGTACGTCTACTAAAAATACATTTGTTAAATTTTCTTTGAAGTGTCATAGTTTTTTTTTAATAAGATAACGAAACACAAAAATGTGCATTTCCAGACCAAAGTTTTTATTAACTTTTTTGCTTATTTTTGCTAGATAAGTGTGATAATAGAACCTACTATGTTTAGCGAATTACATAGATTCTAAAACATGCATTAAACTCTAAATTAATAAACCAACCATTTATGATAAAAATATTATCAAATTTTATTGCGAAGATATTGTGTAGACGGGGCTATAACAAAACAAACTTCTGGAAAATAGATTTGTTAACTTTGTTGAAATAGTTACATGAGATACTGTAAACTGTAAACCGAAAGAATCTTTCACTAAGATCGATTGTAATAATGAATGATTATTGACTAGAATCCGACGAAACAAAAAATATGTTAAAGCTGATATATACAGTGTTTTGGAAAAGATACCATAAATTTAGGAACTGACAGAATATTAAAAAACTAATTTTAATTGATTAATTAAAACAATTTTTCCAATATAGACCATGGGCATATTATCTTGTTTTTGAGATACAGTACGTCAAAGAAAATTTTTTAAATCAAATTTAACTATATGATTTCTATGAAAACAGTAAAATATACTGAAATTTAATATTGGTAAGTTCTCAAGGACGTTGTTAGTTTCGGGCTCAGTTTTTGACATTTGCTACACTACACACTATAAAAAACCACAATCATACAGTATACAAATAAAATACCTGAGTATACACTATAAAAACTACTCAAAACACTATACACTATAAAAACTACACTACACACTATAAAAATCACTCAGTATACACTATAAAAAACCTACTAAACACTATAAAAAACCTCATAGTCATAAACTATCACTGGGTAAGTCATAAAGTGTTATTGCATAACTACGTAGCTTACGTAGCTAGTGACCTCAGCAAGTGGTTAAAAACTACTAATGATGACGTATGTACATTTTTTCTACCAAATATCAGTATATTACATTGTATTTTAGAAAAGATATGGCTAAAATTTGAATTGAAAAATCGTATTTAACGCTCTGGAGATTTTTGGAAGTGTTATCAGCCCCTGAACTTATGGACCTTTTTCCAAAACACCCTATATATTTCAGTTTTGCTTTAGGATGGCATAATAGGGTGAAGATTTACAGCTAATTTAAAAGTGCTCCAATTTGTCAATATAATACAAGCAATTGATTTAGATAATACTGAAAGCATACTATACAAAGCTCAATTTCGCAGAGCACATTGCAGAACAGATATTGAATATTTTTATATAAAAAGTTATCCGTTCTCCTTTTCGTCACATTTAGATTGAATTGTTGTGTTAAACATGCTAATCGGTTTCTTTGCTTATCTAATGTTTATTGTTCCTTATCTCCTTATTGAATGCTGGTACTGATAATGTGTCAAACATCTAGATTTACCCGCGGATTTGTTATTTTATTAAATTTTTAATAATTATATATATAACGGATGAATTCACTAACTATCGACGTTTACAATCATACAATAATAATGTATTCATATTTAGACTCGTTTATAGATTTTCTTGCATCAAATGACACAATGAATTAAAAAAAAAGTAAAACAGATCGATAACATCCATATTCATAACCATGATCACAATTTACTATGTTATTTCAGGTCTAACACTACCTTAATAGAGGTGTGGTTATACAGGGTATCTTAATTTAGATGACAGTAACATAATAAGTAAAAAACAAATGTCCCGATAATTTTTATTAAATAGAATAAATTAATTTTATTTGGAAATCGTAAAAAAAACTTCCCGAAATTGTAAATCCTAAGCCATGGTTTTTTTAGTGCAAAGTACGACTTAAAATAAAAAATACCAAAAACTGCTATATTTTAAAATGAAAACTGGTATGGGAGATTGAAATAGAAACATTGCAAATACAATTTTGCAAAAATTGGCACCATAAAATCGCAACAAGCTCAGTATTTGCAATTTTGTGGAAGTTATGGTTTGCAAATAATTGAACACGATTTTTTCTATTTTCTATCGGGTATGAACTTATATTAATAATTTTTACATGCAGTACCTACTTAATACAAATAAGAACACTTACCCTTCAAATTGAAAAAATCGTAATGATTCCATAGAAATTTATCTGAAATAAAGAAATATAGTCTTACACAACTATATTTTTTATGTATTCTATATTATAATTGAAAAAAAATAAGATATAAGCTGTTGGTGAAGGTTTATGATAGACAAAAATAAAGTTCATGTCAAATTTTTTATGCAGTGGTTGGATTTATCTGCTGTTTCTAGGTAGGTCCTTATGAATTGTATATTTTGTACATAGTTTGTTTCAATTAATTTCCCTAAAATTACAAAAATGAATTCGACTTGTATGATAAATTCAGAAAAGAACTAGCAAAACTGTTTAAAAGTTCTCTAGCAAAAATAACTCAATACAAAAAACTTATTTGGAAATTCGCGGAATTCTGCTGATTACTATAGTAAGGGTCTGGTTACGCCACTGGAAGTGTGTTTTATTTATTTATTCGGCACCAAGGCGAATAAGAAACAAATTAATACCAACCTGTTGTTAGGCCTTGTTTCACCTAGTCAATAGAACACAATAATTAAATATAGAATTTAATCCTTTCACTGCTGTTGTCAGCATTCTGTACCCACTCCGAATCGTGCAACTGAAAACGAATCACTTTGCACCGCACATCAATTCACTTTGGAAATATTTATACATAGAAAAGGTAAAACTATTTGAGGCTGTCGCACTGTCGAGTCGAACGCGGTGCACCCAGTTATCTCGTTTTTCCAACACTTCACTCTCTCCACTGGTTCGGATACCTACATTTTAATTCTGTATTAATTAATTTTACATATTAGATCGCCACTTAATAACATAATACACACGGCAGGGTGTTTAGATAGAATGATGAGTAGGCGGGGCGAACGAACAAGAGAGAATCGTGCGCCTGAGTCGACACGAGGACGGCGATTAAGATGCGCAAAAACAACAATGTGGACTACTTTAATGTAAGTGACAAAATTAATTTCTCGCTTCTTTCCACAGTTTGGACGACCGAGGGTGAGAACGGAAGGAATAGAGATGAGAATGAGAGGTTTTTTTATTTGTTTTGATCGCGGATGTGATTAATGTTCACTATAGGAATCTCTTTATGGACTTCTTCCTGGTTTCTTCAGAAGTATACTTCTCAGGAAAACCAAAAAACTATAGGCAAATGTTACGTTTCATCATTTTTCTATTTGTAAATATTTTAAATATATTTATATACTTAATTTATCGAGTTAAAATTTATCTTAAAAATATATTTACATAATATATCTATTTTTTTAAAGATAGGTACGTAGGTAGGAAATAAGTATAACCATGGGCGTAGTAAGGCGGGGCAGGGGTGTGCAGGGCCGACCTAATAAAATATCTATCTATCTCATCTTTATCGAGCATATCGGTAAGTCCCTGACTGCGTGACCCTTTTTTTAGAATGAAATCAAAACGTGTTCAAGTTTTTGAAATTTTATTCGGTAAGTTGATGACTGCCAGAGTTTTTTTATTTAGAGGCTCCATAGAGGTTGCAGCCATCCACCCCAAACAAAAATTCTAGCTATGCCCCGTGTTCTTTTTTTTTTGAGGCGTCCCTAGAGCTTGCAGCAGCTCTGGGATTTGCTCTGAGTTCCGGTTTATTGCCATTATGGTAAGAGCTGTAATTTTCTTTATTTTAAATGAAACACTATATATTTTACAAATTCAGACTAAGTACGAAATTTTCGCCAAGAAATATGTGGCATGTTATAGTTAAACTCATCAGCCAGTTCAAATAATCATCATTTTCGCTAAAATTTTGACAGCTGCGAAGGTCTGCAAAGATTTTAACATCTATGGCAGATGAATAGTTAAATTTTGATAGTGTAGAATCCATGAGCGTAGCTACAAGTTTTGCCTTGGGTGGGCCCAGGCCTGCAAGCTCTATGAAGGCCTCTAAAAAGAAAGCTCCGCTCATCAATCGACTTATTCAATATATCAATATCAAATTTTAACACGTTTTGAATAGATTCTAAAAAAAGACCGCGCAGTGACCGTAAGTCTATACGACAAAGATGATATTAACGTAGTTTTCTGGAGTGGGCACCGGGCTCTCTGGGATGGGCCGTCACATCCCTGCTCCCCCCTAGCAACACCCATGGCAATCAACGACTTCCCGATATAATTTTTCAAAACTCTTTCGTTTAATTCTAAAAAAAAGGTGGCGTAGTCAGCAACTTAACGATATGAGAAAGATAATATTGGATCTTTTTTTTCTACAAATTTTGATTTTTTAATAATAAAAAAATATACAGTGTCTACGGATTGAGTGCACGTGGGGTGAAAATGACAAACATTTTTCAAGTTGAAGTTTGAGCTTCTGGATTTCATCTCTGCTTGGCCTTAAACTAAGAAAAAAATTGTCCAGTTAATTAATGCACAGGGAGTTTTTACGATGAATTTTCAAAAATTGTCAAGAGTAAAGTATCTTTGTTTTCAAAAATATCAAAAATATTTACTGAGAACTAATAGTTATGACTAATGACATGATTGTCAATGTTCAATTTGATCGGCCAACTTTGTTTTTTTTCCTTAGTTTCAACAGGACGGACACCCAGCGCATTCAACGCGAATCATTCGACAATGGCTAGATGGTCGATTTCCTGGGCGGTGGATTGGGCGAAATGGCCCAATTTCTTGGCCTCCTAGAAGTCCTGATATAACTCTAATGGACTTTTATTTATGGGGCTATCTCAAGTAGAAAGTCTTTGGGTCCCCGTTGAATAACGATTCATTTGAATTGAAACGAAAAGTAAAAGATAATACCATCCGCATTCAAAAAAATCCAAAACGCCTACACAGAATTTACTAATCGCGCTGAGTAATGTGTAATGGCTGGTGGCAGCACAGTTGAATAACCATTATATTATTTGTTTATTTATGTTTATTATATTAGCTACGATTTTTCTCTAATAAATAATTAGGAATATGTACTTTGTGGTTGTGAAAAATAAAAAAAACAAAGTTGGCCGATCAAATTGAAAATTGACAATCTGTCATAACTTTTAGTTCTCAATAACTTTCTTAAGTAAATATTTTTGATATTTTTAGAAAGAAAGGTACTTTACTCTTGACAATTTTGAAACTTCCTCTCGTAAAAACACCCTGTACTTTAATTAATTAGACAAATTTTTTCAACTTCCTAGTTTAAGGCCAAGCAGAGATGATGCCCAGCCCAAATTTCAACTCAAAAAAATTTTGTCATTTACACCCCACGTGCACTCAATCCGTGGACACACTGTATATAAAGGTGTCACTTTAAGTGAGGATCAATATTTTAGAGGTACGTACGTGTCCGCTGAATACGAATTTGTAATCCTTTTTTTAATCAAATAAATAGTTGTTTTAATTTGTTTTTGAAACTGTACTTTAATACTTGTTTACGCCGCCACTGGGCGGTGTAAACCGCACCATTCAGAATTAGTGTAGTAAGCTGCACTATCAGCGTTGACAGTTACTTTTTAAACATCGCACATGGTGCGAAGTTACAATGGAAAATTGCTTATTAAAACAGAATGCTTTTTAAAAGCGATTTTTAGATTTTTGACGTCTCAGCTGCGTGGACGGTCAGCTACTATTCAAAATTCGTTCCTTTAATAATAATAATAATTAGTTAATTCTGTATGTATCTCATTAGATTTATTATCATTTTTAATTTATAGCTTTTGTTGGACCTTGTAAAGAAAAAACGGTGTTACGAAATATAGGCACCTATGTTCATTAATATAAAATTTTGTACTAATAATAAATATTTAATACTAATAACTGGCTGCGCTTTCTAGTACAAGTTGTGTTATTTCGTGATTGGTTTAGTATGTGTGTGGATCAGTGATTCTAAAATAAGAACGCATTACTTTCTACTTTAGTTCGGAAAAAAATCCTCATTTATGCGATTTTAAAAATAGACTATTATGTTGGCGCGCAACATTGTATCAATAATCATGCACATAGCTGAATTAAACGCACATACCTACATATTTATAAATTTTCAACACTTGCGTGGGCCAATTTTACGAAAATAGATTGATTGATTAATAATAAGTTTTTCGTAAAAATTCGCCAAAATTAATAATAAAATTGCTACCAACATTCATTCTATAATTTAATACAGTGTATATAGGGAAATCATGCAAAAAAGTTAGATTCAATTTTATTTCCGTTGTTCCAGATATCGGAAAAGTGATATATAGTTTTTCCATTAATGTTTCAGGAAAACAGTTGATGGTTGCACTCTTAGAGGTGACCAAATCAGCAATATTGTACCAAATTTTATGCAAGTTTACAAACTTTGACAACTTTGACGTTTCACAATAACAAAATTACAACTTATAATTTAAAAAACTCTTCTTTTATGGCTTCCTTAAATTTCCATAGGTTTCTAAGAACAGCATAGAACAATATCTGAACATGAAGTATGAAGTATTTTGTTTTACAGAGTATTGCCTAAAATGGAATAAAATATATTAAGGCAAATTATTGATTATTTTCCCGCCATGGCAATAAAAAAATAAGTGCATCTTCTAATGAAAAAAAAAATGGAATTTGTTTATAAAAAAATGATCATGATGCCAAAAAACAATTGAACACACAATTTTATCGCAAAACTTTTTTTATACAATCAATATTCTTAACTTTTGTCGCATAGCTCCACACTTTGGAAAGTATTTTTTTTCAGAGTGACTAAAAGAATATCCGGTATCTAGGTTCTTTAAATGTATAAAATGTACCTAATATAGATTCCTCTTATTATTATATTTTCATTTACTTTAATATCATATGCTTTGTTTATGGAAATCACTAGTCTTTTCGCTATGTTAGCCAATATTAAAGAAATCTTATGTAATATCTTAAATCTTTAATTAAATCTTAATAATTCAGTTGTTTGCTGGAATAACTATTTAAGGTTCATTTAACACAACATAAAATATCAGGTTTAAACAAAAATTTAAAAAAACAAATACTAAACGACTTAATTATCTGAAAATTTGCATGGTATTATCTCCAAATATATTTTTTACATCAAATTGAAACTTGAAAGATTTAAATTTGTAACCCAAGTTTCATAATTGTTTACCACAAACAATTTAATTTGATGCGCTTATTCTAATTAGGATCAACATTTTACAACATTAGTTTTACGATCATTAATTTATATTGTCAGGATCAGAAAAATTATAAACTAAAAATTTTGAATCTACAAATTTAAGAAGCAATTTGTTTGAAATTAATCAACAGTATTTTAAATCCATATTATGATCAACTAGAATTTTTTGCCTAAACAATGCGCAAGTATGTGATTGAAATTATGCTTGAGAAATTAATACTGAGTAGTATCCTTTTGTCATAAAAATGTATTATGAAATAAAAAGATAAATTATTAAACATATTTACAATATTGATAACTATTGATCGTCTGATTTAACATAAACAATAATAATTTGTAGTGTTATAATTGTAAACAGATAAGATATATAAGTATACAGTATAGACCACGGAAATAAGTTTATTGCCTTTTATTTGCCTCTACTATTTTCAAATATTTAACGCCGAATTAACAGAATCATTCATACCCGACAAACTGTGTGAATGAGAACCTCGAAACAAAATTAAATTCTATTTTTATATAATATATGTAGACAGAAAATAAATAAATAAATCAATCAAGGCGTGACGTAAATCAACGTGAAGGTTTTCAGATGAGTAGAACCTCTTACAAAGAACAAGCAACAGCGTGGAAGAGAGAGTGCGTGATACACCACTGCGCAAACCTTAAAATATAGGCAACAGCACCGGCGATACCGCAAACGAACTTGAAATAACACATTCACCATCTTACTGCGCTGGCGTTGTCGGCCACAGAAACCTTTCACCAAACTCCAACTACTTTACTGCTCAGGTCTAGATGCGCGCAGTGATGCCGGGGATGTATCTGTGGTTACAACCTTTACCCCACTACAAGGATTAGAGGCGCAGAACATCACAGCGGACTTAGAGATTCTGGTCACACGTCTGCCCCCACACAGTCTAGCCCGAGAACAACCTCAAAACCTCTTTGAACGACCATTACCTAAATGTACCAGTGTTGTATGTATTGAAATTATCGATGGATGTGTTGTACTGGAAATATAAATTAACACTGAGTAAAAAAATTAAACAATACTGTTGAACTGAGGTAGAGCAATCCACTAAATTACATAATTAAATGAAATACATGCAGATGACAAAAGCAGTATAATTAATTTTTCCCCTTTTTGATTTGGACTAGGTCAAAAAGTATAGTATAGTATAGTAAAAAATTATAATAATTTGTATATAATGTGTAAAAATTTCTATTATATGTTCATTTGGCCAATAACTTATTTGAATTATTTGTGTCCTGAAACAATTTTATTATATTGATGGTAAATTTCGCTTCGTTCCGTTTCATGTTGTAATAATATTAGTAAACAAAATATCCCTCTTATTTTTCCTTTTCCCAATTGTAATATGAATGATTAATAGAAGGTGCCTATAATAAATTAATATTACCTTAATCAGACCAAATTCCGCATTGCTGCATTGCACTGCTAGGCAATTTGTCAGCCACTTGTCAATAGCTAAGATTTATTGCCAGTCGCCCAGTTCGGCTGTCTGTGTACGCCATTTGCCCGCGCGCGCTTTCTTCAACTGGGCGTATACATTTCTACCACCTCCACGTTTAGGTCGACCAGACCTGTATACAGGGTGTCCCAGTTTTATTCTGAAAAAATTCAGGAAAAGATAGATCCGATAAAATTAAAGGGACTTTGCTATATAAATTTGTTTCGAAATCTGAACCCTTTCCGAAATACAGGGTGTTGAAGTTGAATTTATTTTTTTATTTTTTGTTAATATCTCTTGGAGTTATAAATTAATTGTTCTCAAATTTTGTGTGGTGAATACCACAGTGCACTAGTACTAATACACAAAACCTCAGCTTGACAGAAAAAGCCAGTGGCGTGCATTCCGCACTTATCGATACCTTTTATAAAAAGTATGTGTTACGCCACTGACTGATCTTCAAAATAATAAGTAATTTCAATTGTTCGTGCATTGTTCTGTCAAAAAGCATTTTTACGTTTTCTACATAATAGGCACAGTTACAGAGTAAACCGACATTTTATAAAATCATCCCTGATCTTAATTTTAGCAGAACTCGATCACTATTCCTTATCTAAGAAATGCTGAAGCGCACTCCTGGCTAATTGAATACTATCTGTGATTACTAACAATGATGTTTTTTTTTAAGTTGGAAAAAATTAAAACATTTAAAATTCTTTCAGTGATTTAATAACAATAATTAATTATAAAATTTATGCACATTAACGTTTAATAAACTAAACAAAAAGTGTATCATTAATGTATCAACGAATATTTAAATATTGTTCAAATATTCTCAAATCTATTCTTTGATTTCTGTGCTCTAATGTTCTAATGTTCGTACATTACCAATTTCATGGAGTCTTTGAAATGCATCAGTAAATAATTGAGAATTTGGATGTCGTCTATCAGGAAACCTTCGTCTGTATTCTCGAGATGCCTCCAATGCGTTACCATTACACAATCCGTAACAGAACACAATATCAGCATATTCAGCATTTGAAAATTTATATGGCATTATTAAAGCACTTAATGGTATTTTATAAAAAGCTAAATCCGAGTAATTAATGTAAAAAGTTTTCGTTTCTCAACAAAGAGTGATCATGTCAAGTTTATTATGACAACCAAAACTGTTTGCAAAGCAACTCTGATTTTTAATTTTCTGTCACTACGAGTGAACAAAGTGTATTGCAGCCAGTGGCTTGCAATTTGAACATTTAATATTATTAAATTAACCAGGAATGTGCTTTAACATTTTTTAGATAAGGAATACTGAAGCCAAATTAAAACAACCTGAGCGTTTCAGTTGTTGATTAAAACAGTTCTGCTAAAATTAAGATCAGGGATGATTGTATAAAATGTCGGTTTACTCCGTAACGGTGCCTATTATGGAGAAAACGTAACAATACTTTTTGGCAGAACAATGCACGGACAATTGAAATTATTTATTATTTTAAAGATCAGTCAGTGACGTAACACATACTTTTTATAAAAGGTATCGGCAAGTGCGGAATGCACGCCACTGGCTTTTTCTGTCGAGCTGAGATTTTGTGTATTAGTATTAGTACACTGTGGCATTCACCACACAAAATTTGAGAACAATTGGTTTATAACTCCAAGAGATATTAACAAAAGATGAAAAAATAAATTCAACTTCAACACCCTGTATTTCGGAAAGGGTTCAGATTTCGAAATAAGTTTATATAACAAAGTCCCTTTAATTTTATCGGATCTACCTTTTCCTGAATTTTTTCAGAATAAAAATGGGACACCCTGTATAGGTATGGCTAAATAAACATGGGAATAAGTTTTTCAAACATTGTAATGCCGAGTTGCTGTGTCAACGACCGAACCTGGTACCCAATCTCTCGGTTGTTAAATTGAGAACTGAAAGACTGTACATACGACTATAATAAAAAAACTACTTTGTCGACGTTTTGTTTTTATTACGTCTTCACGACTATGTTGGATTTTTTTGCACACAAAGACACTATCTATTTAGGAATATTATAATATATAATAAAAAAATTGGTAAAGTTATTATAATAATAATTATATTTTTCGTTGATCAGTATCAGGTCTAAGTTAGAGTTAAGTTATATAAATACATATACCATAATTACCAATTTTTTTAAGAGAATACATTTTTATTTTTCAAATATTTTAAATGCTACCTACTATTTTTGATGTCAATTAAAGTGTTGTTCCATATTGTGAGATGTAGAAATTATATACCCCCGTTTTATAAACAAATATTTTGAGTACCTAATAATTTTCTCACTCAGCCTGTGATGAGCAAACTAAAAATAAGGAAAGAATCTCTTTTCATTGCATCAGTACATCATTAACAAAACACCTCGTTTATGCTGATACACTTGCAGCTAATTTACAATACCTCCTTACTCCTAATACCAATAATCCAGTATTTGCAGTTATAAAGTTGTTCTCTGGTCAATGAACCATTAAAAAGGAAAGTAACCGGCCTATTTTTTCCTACCACTTAAAATACTAGTTTCAGACATTTTTTAAATAATTGGTAAAGCAAATATTTTATATTTATAATTAAGCAAATTGAGAGTGATCAGTCAAACGGAAATATTATATTAACCATTTATGTTCTGAGTTTTCATCTTCTCACACATCTGTGATCCTCATGTAAATACCTAGTCACTTTTTTAATACACATGGTTGCTTATTTGCATTGTTGAACTATAACAGAAAAATACGAAGATTTTCTCTTAATAGTTTCAGGAAGAATATAACCTTGCATTCCTAGATTGCCAAATAATTTTGTACCTAATTATTTCATAGTAAAGAATGGTTAAATGAACTGTAAATAATACGCATCAAAATTTAGTTTGCAAATATCTAAAATTTACTTAAGATAATAATACAAGTATTGACAAAAAAACATTATTTTATAGTAAACTGGTAGTTTCATAATTCCAATTATCATTAATTCCTCTACCTAAGCATTAATTTTTTTTAATGTCCATACTTGCATACCAGCGTTGCCAGACGTCCCGATTTTTAGCCCAAAATTAAGTGTGCCGCGCAGGACAGGCTTAGTCCCGCTTTTCGGTGATTACTCGACGGTGCCGGCGTCACGATTAGTATAGTAGTTACGATGTCAATTGGAACTTGTAAAACTTATAGCATAGGACCGTATGCACTGAAATTTCTTCCTATGCTTTGACCACGATGTGAATTTATACTCGAATAGCAATTCCGCGAGTCCGGTATTGGTAAACTAGTCCGCCTGATGTAGAATTGACGGCGGCGCGTTGTCATCAAAGCAAACCTGTATTGGTCCACTAGATCGTAAATAATTTTTTTGTGGTACACGGGTTCACTTCGCTTTGCCGCTTTGCCAGTGCAGTACAGAGCATTGCTTGGCGGGGTATGTTGTTGGTATAATACGTATTACTATTTATTAGTTGATGTTATTATTTGTTCATATCGTAACCAGTAAAGGGTAATAGTTATTAAAATAAATGTTATATGTAATTATCTAGTAATTTAGCGTGGCTCTCTAGAGACTCTTTAAAGCGGAGGGTCACGAAATAACAGGAATATCCCCAAATAGTGGAACCGGTTTTTGTCAAAAGTAACGAAACAAACTCAGAGTTTAAAAACAAGATTTACACGTAAAGAGTCAACGTATTATATTAAATATATATGAATGTTTGAAAATTGAAAATAGTGAACAATGTGATAAAAAAGTTAGGAAATGGATTAACAAATTAACTAAGATATCAAAAAAGACCATTTATCCTGTAATTAAAGGATTGATCACGGTACAAAGAGGAAACGGTAAAATACAAAATTAAAGAAAATTGACAATTTTACCAGCGGCGCACAATTTATAATATGTATAAAGAAAATGAAGTTCCTACTTTAAACATGATTCAAGATAAATTAAGCGGTTATCCTGATCAAAAAAAACTTGACAATTGTATGGTAATATAACTCGGAATATAGTATATGTAGACGAGGCAGGGCTACATTTTTCTGAACGTCTATGGATTCCGTGGAATTCACGAGTTGAATGTTTTTATGCGGTTCCAATTGAGATCGTAACTATAACATACTTTCATTAATATAAATTTTCTATGGCAATTTTGGCTATCGTCATGTAAACTTAATTTGAAACTCAAATAAAAGGATAAGTAACCAGTTAAAAACTATTGATTATACGTTTTTTTTTTAGTATGTCCCGCTTTCGACGAAAGAATCCCGCTTTTTTATTCAAAAGGTTTCAAAACCCCGCTTTGCCCAAAAAAAAATCTGGCAATGCTGTTGTGTACCTACATGCAAATACTTGATTTTTTATATACATACGTATCTGGCATAAAAAAAAACTGACAAATTTTTCTGAGAATAATACTAATAAATGCTAAGTAAATACTTGCAAACCATAAAATATATACCATTTAAGTTGACAATTATATCAATGATTTGATGACACACTCGCTTTAAATTTAATTGGTCCTTAAATTTCTATTACAATTTACTGAAAAACTCATTGTTTTTGTTTGTCATTGCACTTCTTTACAATAAATATAAAATTATACCATAACTTCAAAAAAAAATTAATAGCATTCACCTATAAATGGCCATTAAGTACTGAGGATGGACAAAGAAGTAGTCGAAACATGAAGTCATTTTATTGATTTCAAATACAACATAGAGTTCAATTTTCATATAGAAGTGGTCCTGGAAAAAATATTTTGATTAACATTCGTTTTAAAATAAAAAAACAAAACATACTTTTCAACTGATTTAATAGAAATACATTACCTATACATTTATTTGTGTAGGCACAGAATACTTTCTTTATTATATAAACTTTTTTTTAAAATTGCTAGAATAAAATGAAACTATCAATTAAATATAAAACATTAATTGTTATATTTAGTAAAACAAAAAAAGTGCACATTTGTCAAAACTTAATTGAATCTTAAAACGATTTAATGGTTTTAAAAACAAAAGTTGATTTTATTAAAACGTACAGATTGCACAGAATGATATCGTGCACATATTGCCAACAATCAACCTAATGTCTCGTCCTCATATATATACAAGAGGCATCGTGCCCATCGTAACCTAACCGTCTTGCATGTTTGTACACTTCATTGGCTGTCGAAGTCATCAACAGTGGCTGTTTAAGCTGATCGGAGAGATCAAGCGTCAGCTTCATGTCTTTCTGCATATGTTCTATAGCTTGCTCTACGTGCTTAAAATCTTTCTTTACAATAAGATCGGCTTTGTTTGTCAGGTAGTCGCAGTTCAAATTGGTCAACTTGAATATGTTCAAAACGTCTTTCGAAGAGATACCACAGCGGTCTGCCAAAGCTAGGCCTTCCGCCAGACCAACTAAAGCTATGCCTTTCATTAATTGCAATATCAGGTTTGTTTTGGTGGCATAGCCTGTGTCTCCTAGGAAAAACGCTGTTTTCCCCATTGCCTTGAAGCACGATTGGCAGTCGATGAATAGAGATTTGTCTCCTGCTGTCAAAATAACGAGACTGCCTTCATCTGCTTCGATTTTGCTGCCCTGAATTTGAGCCTCTAGGTAACGTCCCCCTTTGCTCTTTATGATCTCGCATATGTCTTTGGATGTCTGGGGATCTATGCCTGTCATTTCGACGTACCCCTTGCCATCCAGGATATCTCCTTCTCTGCCTGCCACTCCACAATTTCCAATTACATTCTGTAATAGAGAAGTCATTATGAATTTAATTTAATATTTAATGTGTGACTGTAAATTTTTGATAAAAAAAAAATGTGTAATTGAAAGGAACTGAAATGAAAAATGGGAGGAAGAGATTGAAAAACTACTTACGGTATTAATAAAACTATGTTCTAGGACTATCTATAGAAAATTTAGATTTTTACAGATTAGACAAGTAGAAGAAATAGTTTTTTTTACTTTTTTTGGTTTCTGTGTTCGATTTTTCAATGAAATGGTTGTGGTACTGATGGATGGCCGCCATTACAGAAAAACGGGAAGAGCACATTGGAAACCGCAAGCACTCTTTATAGCACGGTGATTTTTCCTAATTTTGCAAACACTTTTACATTATATGAAATTGTTCTTTTTCGCAACAACTTTTACAAAAAAACGTTTTTTGATATCTGTTTCTGTTTTTCTCTAATGGTGGCCAACCATACTGGAGCTCCTCATTGTCGTTATATTTTTTTGGTGCGGATGACGAACATGGCACGCAAAAAATTAGGAATAGAGAAACAGTTCTGAATTTTTAAATACGTCCCTCGACAGATTCTTTATTACATTTTGACTAGTCTTATCTCAGTTATTATATATTTACTTATTTCTTAAAAAAAAAACTGATAAAAATTGTCGATATATTTCCAAAATATTTAACGTTCCAAATATTAAACACCATTAAAAAATATAATACAAAGTACCGATTTTTTAAATGGAAGATGAAAATACTAAGGGATTATATAGATTGACGGGTCTATCTCGGAATGTTAAACAGAGAAATGATAAATGATATTAAACACAATGCGTTAGAGAGAGATTATTATTAGTTGCTAGACAATCAATAAACAATCCGTCTTTGTCTATGCACAGTTTGATCTGTGCATATAAATAATTCATATTTACTTGCGTTTTCTTTCAACGTCTTATATAATTTTTTCTTTATTTTCTTATAGTAACGTATCGCTCCATTATTCCTTTCACATTTTGCGAAAACAGAAATTGAAGCTAATACTCCCTCCACTCTGCTCAAAGAGTAATTTTAATATCACATTTTGCACTGATAATAATAAACTCGGGCAATGTAAACATCTACAGACGTTCCATCTTAATAATCAAATCAACGGCGTTTTATTTATAGAAAATTTATTATGCAAGGATGTTTATCGTACATTTTATATATTTATGTGCATATTGCCGCAGCGAACCGTTACTAGCAGAAATTCGAAATGAACAACTTACTTTTGATGAACACTCTTAACAAACATATGTATACAAGGTATAGCAAAGCTGCTATTTCGAAAACTGTCAGAAATAGAGATATTTGGTAAAATGGGAGAGAAAATGGTGACCAACTTTCGTCAGTTTGAGAGGTTTTTGAAAAAAGAAATATGGATTTTTTTATCACTATCCGAGTTTCGAGAACAAAATTGTTTTTGAGTTCAGCAAAGTTGCTTTGTCGGTTTGGTTGCTTTCTAAATACCCAGTTTTCTGAAGAGGAATACGCAAATAATTTTGTGTATGGCTTTTGTGACTGTAACGCTTGTAAGTACTACAACAGGAGATTCCCTAACAGGTGACAACCATCTTGTTGGATGTTTTCAGTCGCTTTTCAAAAGCTGGAGAGTTTGAAATAGGCAATGCTCGTATTGCTGGTGGTGATCCCGCTCGAAATCATTATATTGAAATTGAAGAAAAGTGCTAGATCGTATGCTTGAAAATCTAGGAATAATTATTAAGCTGATTGTTGTCCTTGTTTATGTATCACATAGTTTTGTTTGGAGATCCTTAAACAGAGAAGTTTTACACCCATTTCATAAACAAAAAGTACAAAATTTACAACCAAGACTTGCATTTTGTCAGTAGCTTCTTCAACTACTGAACAAAATTAAAATTTCATATGTGAGGTGCTTTGTTCTGATGAAGCTAATTTTACTCGGTATGGCATAAACAAGAGTCAGTCATTACGAACATTGTGATCTTTAGAAAATCTTCATGCTTTCATATGAAGAGGCCTTCAGTAAAAGTTCTATATTAATGTGTAAGACCGACTCTTTAAGGAACACCTAATTTCGATTCCTGTCCTGTCTAATCGTTTAAATGCTGATGCGCTCTTGATTTTTTTAGAAAATTATGTCACATAATTACTGGAAGATTTTCCTCTTGACTTGATATACAGTTGTATGTGATATCAACACTTTTAATGGGAGATGGATAGGTCGATATAGTCAAGTGCTGTAGCCTGCGAGATCTCCTGCCTTGATTCCTCTAGATTATTTTTTGTGGAAGCTCTTTTAAATCAATTGGTTTAAGCAGTGGAAATTGATAACCATGAGCAATTTGTTAACTCAGACACAAAGATCAGCAAACATTTTATTTTACATTTTCTAACAAGAATATCAACCGTACATTTTCCATATTTTTTGGCCTCACCCTGTATACATAATAGTCAGTTTTTTTTTGGTTTTCGATAACACGTTGCAATTTTTCTAGAATTTTATATTTACAAACTAACGAAACCGTAACAATACCGTAACTTAAATTAGAAAAAAAGCTAGTAATTATTTAACGGGCGTGCATGGGTTAAAAAAAAATTAGTAATATTTCACTGGAAAATTTTGTAGTGTACTCGCACACCGGAACATACTGTATATAAAAGGGGTCCATTTAAGCACGAAATTAACTCTTTGGTCTGGCCTTTTGCTAAAATATTTTCATTTTGCATACCCGTTTACGAAATAGGCACTCTATAACCTTAATAATTATAGAAGGGGGACGATGAACCGGGAAAAAATTGTACACAAACGTCTGTCGGTCACACAATGCGATAATAGCATTGGCTGATCGACATCAAAGTGCCTGTAAACTACAAAGTGATAACATGCGATAAAAGTCGCTAACCAAACCCGAACCAATCCGTTTTCATTATAGGAACAAAAAAAGCGGTTATTTTGTAATATGGCTGGATAACCTTACTCTTACACCTTCGTGAATGTCAGTTTTTCAAGGCGTATTAAAGCCGAGACCGGTACTTTATGTAATTTGTGTTTTAATTGGACAGGTAAATGATTCTAATTAGACGTTAATAATAAACGCAGAAACTCTAGATCTAGAATGTGAATCGAACTGCATGAAGACTTCTATTATTCAAGATCAAAACTGTAACAGCCATAAACGCTAAGTTTAACAAACACCGTAACCGAACTATTTTATGGAAACATTATTATCTACGAGTACTATGCACTACAGAAACTAGTTGATTTTGACTATACTCGGGAAGTATATCTAAAAATGCTAAGGAGTTGAATGACCTTTGAGTGCGACGGATTCATCCTTACACAGAGAAGGCACGCCTGTTGTTTTTTTTTTGCAAAAGGTACAAATTAGCAGATTTTTGTTTTAATCAAAGTCCAATAGTCCTAATTAATTTATACATGTAATAATAACAAAAATATTTATTTTCAACATACAAATACGCGAGAAAGAGAAAGACAAGCTTTTATAAATGCGTATGTAGAACAAGGCTAAACAAAACGTCCTTATTTATATTGTAGTTTTACTGTAGCGGTGGGTGCTATTTGCTAAAAAATGTAAAAAATAAAAATATTATTCTCTTCTTAATCTTATTTAGGTCGTTCAACTCTCAAGAAATATTAAATGGACCTTAGCCACTACATCAACAATTTCCATTGTAATTAAAACTCTTCCTATAAAATTACAGCCATTTACATTATATGAGTTCTGTTATCCATTTTTTCAATACGTTAGTATGAAAAAAACATCACAATTTGAAAGTTTATATTTCAAAAAGACTAAGCTCTTTTGGTTTAATTCAATGGTGAAAACCACGGAATTCTATCATTGTTAGTTTTTGATGATTTACAAATTTCGGTTAAGCAATTAGAAACCGTTAACAGGTCGTTTGTTACTCTGTAAAATCCAAGAAAATTCTCAGGGGAATAAACGTTCAGTAATCAAAGGTACAGTAAATAAAAATACGAAGCAGTTGTATTTTTAAAGCACAACTAACAAAAGATTATCTTATACATATATACTTACTAAATATAACCTTGATAAAAATTATTTGACCTTTGCTACTGGCTTTATTGACGCACAATAACAGCAAGTATAAATTATTGGTATCAACAGTAAATACATTTATGTACTTAGTACTTTATTTAAATTCAGTAATTTAAGACTTTTTTTAATAATTATTATGAACTATTATTTAATAAACTTTAGGTTTCGTAAGGTTAGAAATCTGGTAATAATTGCGGATATCATTATATTGCGAATCTTGTTTGGGACAATACAAAATATGTTACTATCATTTTTTTTAAATATTTTCCATTAGGCATTTAAAAAATATTCACTTATCACTCACAGAGTGTGGTAATTCAAATACAGGTTCACTGACAGGAGGATAGGATATAAAAAATAAGGAAAAAATGTATTACCTCACTACAGATATTGCTGCAAACAAAACCGAAATGGAATTTTTTTTCTTTCTCTTCGATGTGGTTTATTAGTTTATTTATTTATTACTTGGATAGGTGACCATGCGGAGAAGGCTCGCGATGTTCGTCCACCTTCTGGGCCTGTGTGTCGGTGTATTCACAGAAACTATACAAGGCGAGGTATATGTAGGAAGACATACCATCCCTTGGAAATGAAGCAAAACCGTTGGTCCATTGTTTAAACAATGTTAGGCAAGTAAACCAAAAGTTTTTCAATATTTTTAAGCGTTTCTTGTACTGATTGCTTTTTTATTGTCAATGCTTTCGGCAATTTCTTTTTATTAAAGACTTTTTGTTAATTTCTTTCTTAAATGTATTAGGTTGTTCTGCCTATATTTATATTTTGTCTCAGTTTACCTGCTTTTATTTATTTAATTATTATTAATTACTATCTGCTTTGTGAAGCAAGCGGTTAGTGCCAATTTTTTTCTTTTAGTAAGTGCTTTCAGAAACAAGTACGAAATATGTCTCTTTCTGTTCACATTGATCTACATAAGTTATTCCAACATAAATAAAAACATGACTCATTACGCTATAAAAAAAAATTGTCTAGTAGACGATAGGTAAGGAGGGATTTGTGCATGGTGACATAGATATGAGATAGTATAATTATGCTTTCGTGACCACATCTATGTATAAATTAGTGTGACGAAACTGGAACGACTTGTATGGTATGAAAAAGGAGAATTGCTAACAAAAATATTACACTAGTACTTACTTCTTTGGCAGAGCGGGGGTCCGTGACACAACTGAAAATGATGTCCGACTTCTGCATTATGTCGTAGGGAGTAATGTAAATATTTACAAGACCGGCTTTAATGATGTCGGCCTGTTCTTTGATCTCTTCGCACTAGAAAAAAAAGTGACTATTTAACATCAATGTTCCAAAATATCGATAAATTTAGTCAGTCCAATTTTCACAAACGTTTAATAATTATTACAAAATGCACATGGCAAATGGCAACTGGTACATGACAATAATGAACTTGATATGTACGTTATTATATGCGGTGAATGTCGGCAAAACACAGTAGAAGCATCGCGTGGTTAAGCAGATGTTTTTTTATGAGATTCCATTCCTCTCGCAGATATGTTTATCTCATACAACGAGATCGGATACTGGGCATTCCCACGGACATGAAAGACACGCAGGATGAGCGTGTTCCGTATGTTTCTTATAGAAAAAGAAATTTAAAAAATTGTAGATGAAATTATTTATATCATAAATATCTGTACGGAAAACATTAAACTGCCATCAGTTTTATCTGTTTCATATACGTGTTCAATCTATATAACTTCAGGATCATTGTGCGATAGTTCGATAGGTAGTTATCACAAAAAAAAAAAATAGGAAACGTGCTTTAGTGGCAACAGCGTAAATATCTTCAGAAACACACATACATGGCTAGCAAAGAGCCTGTATACGATTCAAAGAACACATTTTCAACAATTCACAATACATTTTTTACCAAATAATTTGCCAACATAGACATAATACCACTGAATGTCCGTCAAAATACATATGTAGTTTTTACATGACGCACCACCACATTTTCGACAACAAACTTTGACTGTAATCCTTGCAATTAGTACCTATGAGAAATTAGTGTATAAAACACAAGTGAACATAAAAGATGAATTGCGGGCTAGAATCGAAAACGTCACAAAAATTATATGTCAACAAGATGCATTACTTGAAGCTTGCATCGTGTCTTGTATACGTCGAGGATCAGTGTTCAAAAAAGAAAACAGTGACAATTTTGAACATTTGTCGTATAGCAGTGACAAGACCGAACTCTAGAAATTCAAATTTCAGAATGGGTAAGTTTACTTACAAATTAATTTTTTACTTATTATTTTTTCTTTGAAAGCTGGCTTATTTCTCAATCAATACACTTATGCTAAGGGAACCAATGAGACCTTGTATAACACACAACAGTTCTATTCGAAAATATGTTAAAAATACAAAATATTTTGGTAACTTTGTAATGTGACAGATAGAGATTAAATGAATCTAGAACTTCTTTATGCCTTCTATTTCATTGACTGCAGTCCTACACACTATACCAACCGATGATTCGGCCGTCTCGTCTGCACAGTTTAGATCTGTGAAGGCTAAACTGAGAGTATGTGCTAGGTATGTACGTAGCCTAGATCGAAGTCGGATGATGCGGAGATAAGAACGGTTAAACTATTGAATATACAAAAATGTGCGGGACTTGTCCGCTGTAGACTTTTTTTTAAACCAGGGACTAAATACAAAAAGGTAGCAACGAATAACCGTCATGTCAAAAATCATAAAAAAGACAAATATGTAGCCACATGAATCGAATCGAGTAGATAAAGATAACCAATGGATGTTGAAATTGTATTTATAAATACGAATGTTATCTATTATTATATGGAATAATAACGATGATAATGTCGATATGTCAAATAACAAAATTAATATTGTTTCATTTTTAATTCACTATTGACTGTATAATTTGGATTTTAGCAGCGTGCTGCTCGTATTGATCGCGGGATTGTCAGACTGAAACAACGATAAGAAAATTTTTAATGAATGATACAATATATTCTTACTGAATGATATTACACTTTTTTCATTTTTATATCTGGTCAATTATGAGACTATAAAATGATGAAAAATGTCAAGCTTTGACTATAAACCAACACGTTTTTGCGGAAAAATTCAAAACTGGGGTGCATTATATACCGTATGATACGACTTGGAACGTTTGGAGTAGTTTGCGGCTATGTATACAGTTTCGGCAATTGGATTCGAAAGTTGGTTGATAATCTTGATTCAAAACTTAGGTGACAAAATTTCGATTCAAAACCTAAGTGAAATTTCGATTGGAAAGCTAGGCGATAATTTCTATTCGAAACCTAGGTGTCAATTTCGATTTCCGCTCAGCCTCTGTTTCATAAGGATGGTCGATTAGACACCTCGAGCATCCGCAACCACTAAGATATCCGCGCGTAGCGGTTTTACGGACGGCTTCGTAGATTACATTCGAAAGTGAATGAAATCCGAAATACACTTAGGACTTGGAAGACAACAGTAACTACGACTAGAGCCCTCATTACTCCATAAAAGAAGAAACATTAAAATTGTTTTTTGTCAATGATGAGATGAATTGAAAAAAAGGAAATAAATTATTCTTAAGTAAAATAATACATTTTTACCAAGTTTTGGTGGAAAAATTTTACTCTCCATATTGTCTTATAAAGGATAAAAAGTGAAGTAATCGGAAATTTTGTTGTTTGGACGTATTCTAAACCACAGTTTTATAAATTACAACTTGAAATTCTCTATCTCGAAGACTAAACCAATACAAGTTTATGACAACTTTTTTCTTATTTTGAAACGTTCTATCACCAATAGAAGTTTGGTTTATGCATTCGGTACACTCTGTATACAATAAAAATTAAAATAGATATGTATAGCAACTGATAAAATAATAATTTTAATAAATTGGAAGAAAATTTGTGAATTTCTCTGATAATTCCTGGTTTTCTGTTTTCTAGATTAGTATATCTGCCTATTCTATAAATTATTTTTTAATCACTATGTTTACAATATAATAGGTATTTCAGATTACGTGATTTTATCTTGAACATTTCGGAAATATTTAGAAAAAAAAAACAACTCTCACGGGCGTACCTTAAGGGGCTATATCTGCCTTAGGTGGCATTCCTCCGCCTATGCTCATATACACCTTTTGACTTATTTTCCGCCGAAGGATATGTAGGTAAAACACGGCAGGCTAATTTCGGAACGCCTTGTATACAGCAAGGTCTAGTCTAAACAAATAATAACGCCAAAAAAGACTAGACCGCGGCGCGAAAGTTTCATGCCTTAAAAATTGCGAAATTGAAAAATGTAGAATAATATTAAGTCCTACTTATATAAACCTCGTCACAGTTTGTTCTTCTTTAAAGAGTAAGCATTCTTTTAAACGAGGCCATTCTCACGTAACGCTGTTGTAATACGGTACGACAAATTCTGAAAGAATAAAATAAGCAAATTGGCGCGATATATTGCTGCGTGAGAAATAGGCCTAACACCAAGAGTAACACGGCCTTGGTCTTACTTCTGCCTTCAATCCTTATGTGCTAAACGAGTAACCATCTGTTATATACACTTACAAATTACATTCTTGAGGGACACTTCAACTGTTAATAAAGTAGATACATAAGTTTTACACAGTAGCATGTTTCAGTCGAAAACTGCTTACGATCTCTTATAACTTATAAAACAGTGTTTTACTAGTTTCATGCTTTGGATCCCTCTAAACGTTTTAGGTCGGGAACCTTTTTTTTGTTCATAACTGTAAAGTCATTCCAGAACCCACCAATATCACACACTCAGTATAATGTCAACAGCTATACAAATAGCAAACTATTCCCATCACAGATCCAGTGAGATGTACAGGATGTTTAAATAAGAAAGGTCTGCAATTCTTCATATTATTATCATTTATATTATTAATATTATTCTTGTGCAATTTCTCTATTATCAGTCCCGCTATTAGTGTACTTTTATTCACGTTAGTTTTTCAATTTATTCATTGTTTATTCAGTGAAACACGCCTCTGGGACACGCATTTATATCGCGAATGAAATTTCGCCAGCGCCTGACGTAAAGTTTTAAAATGGCACAATTTCACAAAATCGCAGGCTACCTTAAAAAAACAAACATTTCACCCATCCCGAAATAAAACGAATCGATAACGAGAAAGCAAATAAACGCACTCGCTAAATAATTTTGTAAACATTTTATTACTTAAAAATAAAATGACTGGTAAATGGGAATGTCTTAATAACAATTGTTTTATTTATTAATGGCAGCACAGCGAGCTATTTTAATTAAGTGGGACAGATCACGCGAATTTCATTTTAAGCGCGCATTTCCAATTGTAATAAAAATTATCGAGTTTTAAATTGCGGACTAGATAACCATTTTTCATTTGGGGGAAATTTCAACATACGACTCTCTGGACTGCACATAACTTTGTGCAAATCACATACAGGGTGAAGGTAACAACCTGTGGACGGCCTTTAACGCTGTAACCAAGCAAATCAGAAAACTTGATATTTCTTATTTATATGTCACTTTGTTTAGTTGGGCGCCAATATACTTTTTTTTATTTTAAATGGAAATCGAGTACAGGGTGATCTACTGTAAGTGTCATTGTATTTCTTCCATAGGAAAATACTGCAATCTTTTAACATTTTCTAATACGTAAATTATGAAAACAAGTATTAAGAATCGAGTTACAGAGAAATAAGGCCAACATATTTTTGTACATTTGGATAGAATCTTACAATTACAGTGGTACAAAGTTTGATGGCTCTGTCTTTAACAGTAAAATAGATATGGTCAAAATGATAATATTACAAGTTCAACTTGCGACAAAGATTATGAGTACTTATAGTACGATCATTTTCGATGAAAAGTAATAAATCATTGCCTGTCAAGGGAACCAATGAAGTACGCCTTTAAGGGTTTTACAAATTGAATAATTTCTTTATACATTATGAAGGGTCGAGGGGATCAGTTCAGGTCTGGCACCCTTGTTGCTACAAAAATACCTTTATTCTCATAAACTATTTATTTTAAATGTAATTTATTATAAATCCAATTTGTTTCCTAAATTCCACATATGTACTACATTTTACCTCTGTACGCGCCACTGTTGTTTACTTGTTTTTTGGAAGCACTCTCTAATTGACAGCAAAGCTCGCCAGGTTAGTATTTGACGTATAACCGACCAGTTCGTACACTCGATGCACCTGGGCGACTACAGCTACTATCAGAACACAGTGCGTATGCAGCGGTATTTCAGATTTTACATTGAATTTCATTTTAAATTTGAAATGATTTATCTTACGCCTCCTAAAAATGATGACACGATTTTCCTTTGATAAAAGGCCGACAATTTTTTGCTCTACTTTGCATCGTATACGATCCTACTATAGTTTGACTACCTACTACTTTTTACTTTTGTAGCACTCTCTTTTGGTTATATTTCTTGTCTTTCTATCTTGGATGTCGAATGCGGTTAATTCTAAGAAAGTTACGCATGGGTCTTCTTGGAATTCTATCTCAACAAATATATCATGCGCACTGTAATTACTCTATTTATTGGGGACCTTATAGGACTTTGAATTTATTGTTCTTTGGTCGCTGATTTTAATAGAATGTTTTTTTTAATCAGGTAACTAGATTTTAGAGTAAACAGAAGTAAATAGAAGAGTAAGCTTCAACGGGTTTAATAAAATTTTAATATTACACTGCCAAACTCTGACATGAACGTCGTAAGTATATAACGAGCAAACATAACAATCGCCAAGTTGTACTTTGTCGTTTTAAAAATTAACACGTCCGGTGGATGTACACTTATACCTTTCAAAGCTATTGTAAGACACGTTCTTTCATATATGCTGCATATTATGCATGTGTGCAATAAACACGTAACTTTTATAGAAGGTCGGTTTAAAAGTGATGTATGAACGGACAAGACAGAGAAGCAATAGTCTAAAATCAGGACCGGCAGTGTACTTGTAGCCCAAGTCTTAGATAAAGTATAATCTGGCCTTACAGATGATGTTTTCGTGGTTTTGCTCACAAAATAAATTAGATCTTCAGGTGAAAATGTTTGATCCGACTCGTACATCGCATTCTAGAGATGTTAAGTAACTAGTAAATATTCATTGGTAGGTCTGGTGCATATTTACTTTTACATATTTTTCTTAGCCGGTGTCTGAAGATGCGGTCACTTGCCGAATGTAGTACAGTATAGAAGTAAAGCCGACTGAATGGTCGAGAATGAGAACGTGTGGAGTTTTGCTGGAGTACACATATTTGCCAAATGTCGTATCGTGTGGATGATGCATATCAATATATACGAAAACGTGCCTTCGTTTGGCAAATATTCGCCAAAACTATCAATGGTTTGAATTATTCATTGAGTAAAAGCTGTTCGATATGTGTCGAGTTCGCTCCGGGAACGTTTGGAATATTGGAGGAGAGTGTTCATATTTCATATCTACAGGTTATTATAGGCACTATAGACGAACAATCATTCCTTTTTCCGTGTTTTCAAAAACAACAAAATTGTCAAACATAAGTTAGGTAGGTTAAATCTAGGTTTTCTAGCTATCTAGGTATCTACTAAGTACCTATTTCACTCCTCAAATGTCTTGTTGTTATGATACATTACATAGGTAGATATGTACCTATTGTAGCTTCTAAAATGTTCCGTAGCAATAAAATCATTGAAAGGTATTACTAATAAAATTTAAAATGTCTGTTACTGTGTTACTGAATAACCTAACTAGGAACGTATAAAATAGAAAATAGGTAGGTATCTACTTAAGTATTACTGTCAGAAAAAATCTAAACTAACTACCTACGTATACTACTAGGTAAGTATGTAAACGTTATTGATTCTGTGACCTTAGTCCTAAAATAAAATAATCCTATAAAACCTTCCACGGAACAAATAAATCGCCCTTCAGAGACAATATGGGTACGACGAAAAGGAAACCTACCTATAATCGATTACTTTTTAGATGCGTAGGGCCCTATCTTAAGCTTTCATCATTTTGTACTACCAGTGTTGGTTGCATTCATTGTCCTATTCTAGGTTTATTTGAAACATATGAAATGAAAATTAATATTTAGATGTAAATGAGAAATATGAACGTTCTTTAGGTTTAGGATTTAGTTTTCCAAGAACTTGAATTCGTGGCTTGACGACACCCGAGTAGCGGCCACACCCCGGTGGTGCTACTAAATGGACTCGTCCTAGCTTTTCCCCACTCGTTTCGAGTCAGAACGAAACAGCTGGAGCACGATTTGCGACTGTTCGACGAAGTAGGCGTCCGTCCCGTCGCTTGCTTGTTTTCATAAGGACGAGTAGTATGTCGTTAACCAGTGAATAAACCCGAGAAAAAGACGAGTGTATTAGCAAATTTGTGAAAATCCCGTTGTGTCAGATCAGTGTCGTACACGTGGCCAAGGAATCAATAAAATTACCGTGCGGAAAAGAAAGTGTTTTTATTTGCATTTATGTAGCACAAGTGATGGCTGGTTAGTATCGCCGAGTTAATAATTTATGAATGTTTCGTACGATGCTTAAACAAAATGTTAAAACTTAACGGCGGAACACCACCTGTCCGAATATAAATTTTTCTACTGACAAGAGAAAAATTAACGTAGTATTTGGCAAGTGTCACAAAATATGAGTCAATGATGCATTTTCTTAAACTTAATGATAACGATCGCTATAGAACGTTCGTGACCGAAAGAAATACAATTTTTGTATTGAAATCTGTAAGCTAGATCGGCAAAAAGCTTGAATAAGTTCAATTTGATTTATAATTAATAAATCGTACAATGTTCATACCTACATCAAATCATTATTAAATTCTGGAAATGTAGGAAAATATGTAACAAGAAATAAATCAACATTTTCCTTCTTAAAAAGTTGTACATATGTAAATAAAAACTATTAGTAGATATAATTAGGTAGTAGGTACTTCTTAACATTAAAATCTACTGTAGTTAGGTACCTAATAACAGTACCTAATAATTAGATTAAATATGTACCTATCTATGTAGTTTACTAAGTAAATAGCAAATAGGTTACATCACATTTTGCCTTCTTTCAAAGAATTTAAATTAATTTTACTTAACGGTACGGTTAATAGCGGAAATTATAAATATTGGAGGCATTTATTAAAATAATAGATCAAACATTACTATTATACATTTTTCCAATCACAAGCTCATGTAAAATATGGGCGACAAAAATATATTGTAAATGTGTAGGTAATAATTAAATTTTAACCTTTTACGAAGTTGGAGGCCTTGACTAATGGCATTAAATCTGTACCTGTAGGTATTATGTTATTAAATTAACTGCATGAAAACTAGTCTAGAACGTAGTTATTCAAACTGTTAAGATTCTACCTATAGCTATAGCTACCATAGAGAATTTATTATCAGGAACTATCGGAAACCACTTAAGAAGTCGCTAAAATAAAATAGGTACATTTTCGATATGACTTGGAACAATGCTAAAAGTATTTAAAAAATTGCTCACCTTGACCTAAACTTAACTGCACTAATTTGACAGTACCTAACTACTGATTATTAGTTTTGTTTTTTTGACACTTTTCGTAAACCAGGATAATTAACCACTACATTTGACGTTTGCTAAAAAGTTTGTAAAATACATTTGACGTAAAATTTCAATGAAAATACAAAATAACTATATAGCTTGATATAATAGAAAATCGATAAGTGTTTTGTGGTTAAAAAAGCACCCGCATTGGATTAAAATTATTAAACTGAAGCCAATAGACGTGGTCTCCAAAATATCCCAATTTTAATCAATATATAGAAATGATAGTCTTTAGTCTTGTTAGTAATAATGATTTATGCAGTTCCACTTTTTGTAAGAAATTGTCCATGATTTACAAGCGAATAAATATCTGGATCTCGACCCATATTAAAAAGTATACCATTTAGATTTTTTTATACATTGTTTTCGAGATACCTATATATCTAAATATTTCTTATACGTTTTTTTGGTAACTGTGTAATTAGTGTTTTGAATTTACTTATCAGTCTATTTAAATCACTATTAATGAGTGGATACCTATCCAAGGCCAGAAAGCACTTACATAAATATTATTTCTTAATGAAAATTGCAGAATAAGTTTAGCTACGGAACTTATCAGCTTTGTATGAAGTTTACAGCCCTATATAAAAAATATTGACACGTTAAGTCTATCTCCAGATAAAGATCATTAAAATATATAATATCGCACTAAACAATTTCTTTTTAACAAAAACTCAAAACAATTTTTTTAATAGCTAATCAATAAATGTATGAAAATTGCTGAACACTAGTAGCAATTCCACAATTCTTGAAGATATAATTTTGTAAACAGTAATTTATTAAAAATTATTAAACAGAGTTAAGTAGGTATGTAGTGTACACTTTTTTATATCAACATTGGCATGAGTTTTAATAATGACATTATCTAAAGCTATATAGATAAAGAACGTTTAAAAATACCGAGAAAAATACGTAATAAACCAAGTATCATAGTATTCGGTACAACATTATCTACACATTACAAATATTCGAACGATCCTGGATTCAAGTCAAAGAAATATTTAGTAGTGTTCATATTAGCGTGAATATTTATTACTCAAAAAATGAATTTTCCATTCCAACTGCGAATAATCTGTTACCTACAAGCCTACAGCATTTCATTTACACCGTTTAATCGATAATGTATGAAGTGAATGCATTTTAGTAAAGTAAATTAAATTTTACGTTTGTTAAATAATTTCAAGGTCTTTTCATTTCTGCTAGACAAAATGTGGGTATTCGAACAGTTTACTTTAATTTGTAAAGTAGAGAAAAAAGATTCAATATTAAATTATGAAAACAAATGTTTTGTAAATTTATTAATATGGAGGTGAACACAATAATAACGATAGAAATTAGAGTTCTGAATTTGTTGTAAATTATGAAAATCATAAGAAATATTTGGTAACATTATTTGTTTAAGTGCAGTAATGATTAGTTACAGATCTCTGCTCGATATTAATAATTTAAAACCCCTACTGACATACAATATCAATTTGATTTTAATAATTGAGAGTAGACTGGAAAAAGACGTTAATTTCTTTCTTGAATGTCGTATGTCAAATTTTCGGTATTTTCACTTGATATTAAAATATATATATTTTTTTATGGAGATGCAAAATATAGTAATAGATTCAAAACATTTGATAATTGAATTTATTGACTATGCATTTATCAAAAACGTTGAGTATTAACTAGTTATAATTATGATTGACACAATACACACTTATAGGCATGTGATTTTTTAATTAACTATTATATCTGCAATTATGTCATCAATTAGGTAGGTGACGGTGGACGGGACAATGCTTATTAAAAAAATATGGGGGACTATCACCGGCTAATAATCGCCGGTAATGTAAGATGGACTGTGCTGCTCGTGTTGTTCGTCGCAGCTTCGGCACATACCAGGCACGGAGATGGGGTCATATCACAAAGAGCTCCCTCTGGATGCGACTATCTCAAAAACAACGTTCTACACTGTTCCAACAGATCTGCAGATCTATCGTTACCGGTCGGAGTCTCACACCTCGAATTAGAAAACGTACGAGGTGGACCTTTAGACGTAAAAAATGTTCATCACTTGCGGTGGATCCGCAGTGGCATTTCCGACATCAATGAAGCCATCGCTAACCCACAGTCACTGAGGACGGTAGATTTTTCCTTTAACAACGTAACTGTTCTACAAGACCGTCAGTTCCACAATTACACCAATCTAACTCTACTGAATATGTCTTATAATGCAATCAACGATCTTCCAAGGGATGTTTTCAATAATAATCAGAATTTACGAAAATTATGCTTGGGACACAACTCCCTGAAAGCCATACCGTTCCAAGTGTTCGCCCCCATGGGCTACTTATACGAACTAGACCTATCACACAATTTTTTGGTAACGTTCTTAGACCATTTCTTTAAATTCAACAAAAACATCGAAGTTTTGTTACTCAACAACAACAATGTTACGAAACTCACCTCGAACGCCCTCGCAGATTTAACTGATCTCGAAAATCTTGATTTGTCTTTCAATTCGTTACGCTTTCTCGCGAAGGGTTTGTTTGACTCTTTGACTAATCTGCAGTACTTAAACCTAGCCAACAATCCTTTGATTAATATGGCTAGCGGAACCTTCAGGGGTCTAAATAATTTGAGGGTGTTGAATCTGAGCGGAAATAGACTCACACATCTGTCTTTCGGTTTACTGCATTTCAGCCCGTCGCTGATCTCTTTAACTCTAGACAACACCACGATCGAAGTAATCCACAACACCGAACTTCTTGGAGTACCTAACCTGGAGGTTCTTAACATCAGAAGAAACAGACTGCTTAAGGAGATCGAAACCTACGTTCTTGCCGACACGCCAGCTTTGAGGGAGCTGGACATCAGCGGAAATGCTCTATCTTTCCTACCTCAATCCATTGCCAATTTAACACATTTAAAAAAACTGAATATATCCGATAATCCATGGGCATGCGATTGTCGTATGTTCTGGTTCGCTTCGTGGGCCGAGAGCAAGAAACACTCCAATCTGACGATGTCACAGTTGAGTTGTGGTCCCGATGCCTACCCTGGGGATATGTTGCCCACGTTACAACATTTGAATTGTACTAAACCTAGAATAGTGTACAAAACGCCTACAAAGCTCTACCGGCTAAAATCCGATGCTTTGCTAGAGTGCAGATACGCCGCCAATCCACCACCTTCCATAACGTGGGTGACGCCTAGACGAGAGGTGTTCCACTGGAACCCGGACCTCAGCATTCCCGATATTTTTAACAAGCACCCATTGGCCCACGACGAAAATATGACTCCTATGAGGGTAATTCCACCACGGATCCAGGTTCTGGACAACGGAACGTTATGGGTTAAAAACGTGACGAGGGCGGACTGTGGCAGGTACACGTGTTACGCCAGCAATCCCATTGCCAACCTGACGGAAAACGTTCTGCTTCATATAGATCCCACGGACTGGAATCAAATCAGGATCATTAGTCTCATTGTGGGCACGCAGAGTGCAGCTGGCTTCTTAGGACTGACGCTTTTTGTACAGTTCCTCCGTTACATATTTAACAAGTAAGTTCTCGTTGCATTTTAGCCAATGTAAATTCTATTTCTATAAATTGAAGAGTATTTTTGTATTCTCTCACCAATCATATCACTGCACACAAACTTGAGATTATGCTTTTAATGGGGTGTATGATATATGTCAATGAAATGCTACTCTTAAGAAATTTTCTAAAAACTTAAATGATATTCTAAATCTCTAACAATGATTCATAAAATAAGACGCATGATTTTTTAACGACCAAGTGAATATAGATATAATACGAATATTTATAAATGGACTATTTCTATTTTCAGATTTGGATTGCTGAACAACTTTTGCAGTTTTTGTAAGCGAGATCGCGTCTCGCCTAGGGCTCGCCAGATTTACGCCATGCTGGATAACATCGAACAGTACAAGAGCCAGCAGTTGGAAAAGCTGAGAGAGAATTACACGCAACAGGTAAAGTTCAAATGCCAAAGATAGTCGTGACATTTGCCAAAGTGTACATGCTCGGTGACCCATTATATAATACGAAAGGCTGCATTATACTTTGCTGGAGGCATAATTTTACAAAATTCGATCAATTAAATGATGGCGACCCGTAGCTATGACGGACGTATCGCATTGTTGTAATAATCCAAATGAAGTCGTGGAATTCAACAGATTTTTGTATTTATCTGCCTGAATATTTTGCACTTTATTGTGGAAAGATTATAAACAATTTATAAATTCAAAGAATATAATAAGCATCCGAAATTCATTAAAACGTTGGAACTAGCTTTTAGACACACTTTTCAACTATCCTTGATATTAAATTTCACTCAGTACTCTGTTTTGCAACAGAACGATATTTCATTGTAACAATAAATTAACTTATTTAGAAACATTACGACCAAAACACATAAAAACTGACTTTTTTTCTTAGGTGCACAGGATAAGGGACAATTGTGCCCAACAAATGGAATGGATACAAAACAGTTACCAGTCCCAGGCGAAACATCTTAAAGATTTTAGAGACATAGGGACGCAGCACTTGACCACTCTAAGAGGACAATATTGTGATCAGGTAATTTCTTTTCCTAAATTTAAAATATGCTAACCCCAATTTAATTTAGTGGGACGGGAATTGTAACGCGGAATATTTTTTCCAGGTGAAAAAAGTGCGCGACTACTCCACGACGCAATTGAATTGGGTGCGCGAGAACTACGTTTTCCAACGCAACAAAATAAGGAAATTCAGTGCCCACAAGGTGTTGCAGCTAAGAGAGACTTACAAATATCAGCAACAGACTCTGAATAAAGTGCTAGAAAACCTGCCGAGTCTGTACTTCGAGAACTGTCGAGCTGGCACGTGCGGAAGAGCTGAATCCCTCGTGTTCGATCCCCACGACATCGAGAGCATCGATTGCTACATCAAGTCCAAGATTGAAAATCTAGCTAATCTGGATACGAGTACCGACGTCACCCAGAGCAAGCTGTCCTTGTACTACACTCCGTCGGAAAGGTCCTTGACCGACCAGAAACCAAGTACGGATCCCTTGGCTGGCATCCACATCAACTACATCGAGGACACACCAAGGATGCTGATGCTCGAGGGACCATCGACTTCGAAACATACCATGCTCTACATGGATTGGCCGGCAGAGAGCACCAAATCGGCGCGTAGCACCGACGACCTCTTGCAGATGGAAAGAAGAGAATCAAGCGTGGTGGAAATCCAGCCCAGTGCAACCTCGCCAAATCTTCCAGAGCCGACAAAAGTGGAAATAAACCACGAGACTTCACTGTAAATTTTTTAATATGAAACTGCTGTGATAATGTGAGTATGCTGTCACGGTGTAGGATCTGCTCCACTAGTGCCAATTTAGCAGCGACAAGAAGTAATAAATTGATTTTTTTTTTCTCAACTCAACTAAAACAAATGCCAAAAAGACTTTATTTGAAGTGCTACTTCATTTTTATTATGAGAAAGTGTAAATGAATTAGTTATAAAAAAAAATGGAAGATTGATGTAGATCCTAGTCATTCTAAATGTTAAAAGACTGTAGAACTATAAATTGTATTCTCACATCCTATATCGTTGCTACACTTCATTTGATAACAGGCGGGGTATGTGAATTATGATTAGTTTAGTAATAAAAAAATTGCAACTAAAGTTTAGCAACTAGTTTTGTCTTTATTTATCAAAAAAAAAACTTGATGTATAAATCAGATCCTTCATTCGTCTTCTAATGATATGTCAAATTATTTCATTTCAATTCATAGATAATCATTTTCTACACTGTTGTCAAAGACTTTTGGAGTTGAATGAAAATGTTTTCTAAACAAACTTCCAAGCATACCGTGAACGTCATTTACGTAAATTAGAATTTTTAATATTGGTTGCTCTTTTGCACCTTTACTTGTATAGAAATAAATAAATTAGAATTGATTAAATAGTTCAAATAGAACTTTGAAATAATTGCAAACATGTAGTGCATAAAGTGATTTTATCTATTTTATAACTCGCTACCAGCGATACCACAGCAGACGAAGACGGCTATAAAACCAATCATCTTTCAGATTTTTTTTTTCAATTTTAAACGAACAGGTTCATTTTCAAATGAATATAGATAAGTTTTATCTGTTCCAATATTTTTGAAAAAGAGATTGGTACTCAAACGTATATTGTATAAATTGCTATCCTATTAAACGAATCAAACAAAAACAATCGCCGTTTATTTTTATAAGAAATGTAAACACAAATCTAAATATTTTTCTTGTAAACGTTACATTAAATAAATCTGAAGTACCACTTATTTCTCTTTTTAAAAGCTTTTTATTTTTGCAATCGGTTCCAAGCAAAATAGCGTTACAAATGAATAGTTATTTGTATAAAAAATGCCATTAATAACGAAAGGATTAATGGTTCTACGTGTATTTATAATCCACCACGCGTTTTAAATTATCGCGGATATTTAACAGTTTAGCAAATATTTTCTCGTGCAGTGTCGAAAACGGGAACTGAATGCTTTATTACTTTCGCGTCAGAATTTCTAAAACATAAAAGAGTTTAATTTACTGTTACTTTATTTCGTAACATGCTATTTATGAAAGTCATTATTTTACGCCGAAATTACTTCATTGTCAATTAATATGAATATAATATATCAAACTTAATACGTTACAACTCCTATGCAATAAATGATTTAAATTTAATCTAATAGAAATAGTGATTATGTTAATAGCAATACCGCAGCAAAGAGGAACGAATAAATATCGATCTAGCACTACGTATCTGTTAATTACATTAAAGCTTATTTTCAGCGTATAAAATTAGCAGCAGGCTTCTTGTTGCAATTTTTTAAAGTGATATTTGATTGACACTATCTCGCCAGTAGAAAAGTGTTTCGCAAATGTAAACGAGCCGTTTCCTCTCAAATGATCACAATAAACAAACAAGAATAACGAAGGAAAACTACTCCAAATAATGCATTCATCTTCGTTATTGCTTAATTTTTTTAGATAGTGCAAGGGTGAACAAAATTCAGTAATTCAAGTTAGCCAACTTTCCCGTACGTCATAAAGAAGATTATTTAGTGTTTAGGTTTTTCAAATTAAACTATTTTTGCTATGACATCAGACCACATATTTCATTTTAATCAGAAATATTAGTTAATAATCGAAAAAAAAAACTGAAAATACTACTTTACTAATTAAACTTGTTTATTCAAGGCCATTGTATAAGTTCTTTTATAGCCGATTTCATTTCTAAACTAAAGAACACATAAAAAAAACAAATATTGTGCGAGTACCCACATGCATTTTTGTTTATATTCAGTTTTATACTGTCCTTTATTGTTGAACACATAAATATAGAATTTTAAATCCACTGATCACTTGAAGTGAAACAGCTCGGATTTTTCATAATTCTGTTAAATATTAAAGTTCAATGCTTCCTTATATATTGAATTACTACCATAACGGTAGTTTAATTCAAGTTCATTAGGTTGACATATAAATTGAATTATGGATTATAGCACGTAGGATATAAGTTTGCAATGGGAGATATTAATGTATATACATATACACTGTGTCCAAAATAAGTTTATGCTGTTATAAGTAGTGGAATCAACGCGGTTATTAAGCATAAATTTATATTAATAAAAATATATCTTTAATTTTATCATGCGTATTTGCCTAGGTCTATTTTTATTCAATTAGAAGTTAAAAGTTCTTAAACTATTTAAACGTAATTTATAAAACGATAGCGTCATTTACTCATATTTGTATTTTTGTTTTCAAACCATTCTCATTTTGGACATTTTGTTTATTTTACGCATCTTACGAATCTGTCAGTGTTGTGCATCATTTAACAGCTAGATAGTTTTTAAACTGGCAAGGGGATAGGGATATTTTTGTGGAAGGGTAGTCAATGTATGTAAAATAAATTAAAATGTAATATTTTTGGTATGAATAACAACCAACTGTTGTTTTGTGCATTATTGTGATTTTCTTTCTAATGTTATAGGCTGCTGCCCAACAAACAAACTGTAAGATTGATTTTTATTAAATAAATAATTATATTATTTTCTCTTTGTACGTTTTTAATACATATTGACGGATCATTATTACCCGTTTTAAGTGAAAAAAAATTACTCGATTATACAGTACTGATCAATGTTCAAAACCATAATTAAAATATATATTCTACAGAAGAAGAGAAACATAAAAGGGACTGTAAAATATTTCGTCAATACACAGATTAGTTAAATATAGAAACCAAGAGATAATTTGAATCAATCCGTCTTATTAAGAGTAGTAATCAGAAATTAATTACACATTACGTTTACAGTAATACAGGATTAAACATTTTAAAACATCTCTTTTGAAGAAGGCAAAGTAGAAGGATTTCAGCATTTGAAACCGTCATGTGGACGACTAGAAAAAAGAACGGTAATTTAAATTACCGAAATTCATCTTTATTGTAAATCTGACAGGAACATACTCATTATCCAATTTAACATATACAATCTTTTGTAACCGTATTGTACACTATTAGTTTATTACGACACGTGAAAACAGGTCGGCGCTCTTGATTTTATTATATTTATCTGCCATCAGAAATTAAAAAAAACGTTTACTATGTCCTGCGGGATAAAGGACGTATCGACAATTCGAATTGCGAACGAATAGTGATGTATGTAAAATAGCAAATCACTTAAAATACGTAACATATAACAGTTACAGCAAGACACGCTGCCACGTTACGTGCTAATCACATGACACACGAATAATGTGAGACTATAATTTTGTACGTATGTATTGTTTGGTCCATGTAATTAGAGATTACTTTATTTCATACAATACCACAGCGTTCTGGCACTAGCTGCTAATAATTCGTCCATTTTATTCAGCTTCATGACTTGACGTGTGTTCAACATACAGTGTAGGAAAGTACCAATGGTCTATCAGAAGTTACGTGAGAGCGATAAAGTAAGCCGTAGAAATCCATGTGATAGACAAGGATGGCTATAATGAAGGCGTCTAATAGTCAACGCCTATTTCGCCCTTCCACAAATAAGATCCAGTTCTTATTTGTGGAAGGGCGAAATGGGCGTTGACTATTAAACGCCTTCATTATAGCCATCCTTGTCTATCACATGGATTTCTATGGCTTACTTTATCGCTCTCACGTAACTTCTAATAGACCATCGGTACTTTCCTACACTGTATGTGCAAAACAGCGAATAGTTTTGTGGTTATGTGGTTAGTATAAAATCATATGCTTCATTCATAGGTCACGTGAACTCATGAACTTGTCAATATTATTTACAAGGTCTTCCTCAACTGTGTTTTATTTTTGCATCTTGAAATAAACTACGGCCTTTTATTAGTTTCGAACATCCTCGAAAAATATAATTTTTCGATAATTGCATTTCTTCAAATAGATGTAATAAAACAGTAGATTTGTACTAGGCTTAAGAGATCATCCAAGAACGTGTGGAGATCATTAGATTAGACTCATGTAACATAAACTCAGAAATAAGAGTTTCAAGGACACACATAAAAGCTGTTCCGTGACCTGCACCAATGTCGGATGAGTCCCACATTGGACAACGACTTCATAGGCGTTGGGGATTACACTTTACCGGCAAATTAACCTGCTTAGGTACTTAGTTTTACATATTATGTGTGTATCACGGTTCTGTCTGTCCTGAATATGAAAAACTTTTTATTTCTAAATTTAGGAGAAAATATCAATGTTTATAAAAATTTCTGTTTGTTCTCAAACTCTTAAATATGTTACTACTTTTTTTATTTTATATGAAGTTAATCAAACAAGAGTGTAAACACAAACGTTTGCCAGCAAACAACTAGCGTGGACACATATTTGTTCAGAAGCATGGACAAATTAAGAATATAGGCATTCTAGATTTTGTAGCTTGTATGGAGATTTTGTCTCGAAGGCCTCGCTATCATCGACAGAAAAAAGTTTATACAATTTCGAAGGAATAACATTTATTCGTTATTTAAAAGGTTCCGAAGAAAAATATTTAAAAATTAGTGTATGTTGTGATGAAAAGTATAAGACAACAGACAAAATCCAAATAGATAGAATCTATTGGTTAATTTTTACGTATAGGTTTATTACATTGTGGAATAAATTTTTAGTTGTTTTGTTTTATATTTTTCTTACAAAAAGAATTTTAGTGTTTTTAGTTTTATTGTTATAAAATTATTAATATATATGTATGCATTTCATCTTCTTGACTTTCTTTGAATACTTCTTTGGGTCAGCATTTATTCGATGTTTTCAACTGAAGTTTCGAAATCAGTGAGAATGATTGTCAAAAAATTTCGGCATCTAGTATCATCACGTATTTTCAATTCTCACTAATTATAGCCTTTGATAAGATTCTTAATAAATAACCGCAACAATTAGGTCGATATTTGAAAAAAAAAAGTAATGGCACAAATGGTGAGCATATGAATAAAATAAATTTGTCATAACCGAAAATAGACAATTTGAAAAAAATATATTTGGTATGTTAATTTAATTTAGTGAAGTTAAATGAAAAGTTAACATAGTTACAGAAGCTTTAGGGATAGGTTTTATTAGAGGATCTTTTTCTTTGGAAACGATATAAATTTATTTATTTAGATTTTAATGTACACGTAAATAAACGGCATGCTTTGTATGACCATTTAATCACGTAATAAACTATGAAATCGCAAAAATCGAAGACAACAATACTATGAAAATCGATAAATACAACTTGAAAGGGCTAATAACAATACTTTACATCGGCGTTGTGAAATTTACGATTTGCTAGAGAATTTACATTTATTTTCACTATTCATTGCCCTTTTTTGATGAATGATATTAAATAGCCTGTCACGAAAATGCAGACTTAAATGAAATAATCTTCCAAATTAGTTTAACATGTTTAAAGGTTAGTGGATGTGCCGTTTCTTAAATGGATCACGTATAATGGCCTTGAACTGGTTTAGCCTTCGCGACGATATATTTACTGTGGCTGTCAAAGCTAGGAAGAACTTTGAAACTCTTAGTAACTCAAAAAATTGGGCTCCAGTTTCAGTCGTATTTAAAACACTACTAAAAAATGTTATGCAGTCGTAAAAAAATATGTCGTAGAAGTAAATAGCTACATTCATAAGGTAACTGATATTGTAATGAGAGGCCGTAATATAAAATAAGGCAAAAAAATAAAGAAATGCAGTTCTTTAAAACTGAACCCCAGAATTTTCAAAATGTCTTCAAGGCCGTTGAAGATAAAACAATGAAAATTGAAGGTAGTTATAGCTGTTGCAATTTCAATTCAATGGACTTAACTTTCTTTGTGTACATTTCCGCTGTATGAACTCTAAAAATTAAAATTTTTTAAACAATTTTTCAGAAGACAGGTGCGTTTGCATCGCTTTGATAGATTTTACTATTTGGGAGTAAAATTGATTTAAGGCCGGCATTTTATAAATAAAAAATCGGACTTTTAGAAAGACAGCAATAACACAAGGAAATCGTGACCACTTTGATAGTATCTAAAGTATATAAATGTTGAAATACAAGGATTCTTTTAATTTTTCGCAGTGAAACATGATAGAAAACATGAGCACCCACGTAGACTTAGGAAAATGTACTTGTCCTATTCTGTCGAGAGTTTTGTAGAAAGTACTCAACAATTGTGAATAATGCATGTGTTAAGAGTTTCTTAAGAGTCTTCTGCGGGGTGTTATTAAGTTTATAGTGCCGTATGCGATTTTATGTATGTTCAAAAGGAGTGTAAAATCAGAAAACGTAACGATAAAGAGAAAAACGATAGAGAGAAAAGAGGTAAAAATATGCTGTTTTTCTTATTCTGAATATGTTGTCAGTTTGTATCCTAAAGAAAACTTGTATAACTAGTACAATGAAGAGGTATTGTTTCTAATTTGCATAGATTTTCTAAAATTCTCGACAGAAAACTGCTATAAATCAACTGAATTAATATTTCTCTAATTTTCGTCTCATAATAACGAAAATGTCCTATATGAAAAGGTTGAAGTAATATTTATCAACAATCTCCGAATCTCTCATTTACCATTACATTAGCATTATAACAATAACGCTGATTGTCAGTTCCAAACTTTATTGTTTTATCCGGAACTGTGTCGGAGATATCTGGAAGGATATCTTGAAGGATCTCTATATTGTCCTCCTAAAACAAAAGGTCTTATCTGCAAAATATCTTATTCTTAGTCCTTTATATTACACTGGACTTATATATATGTTGTATACACTATACACGTACTAAATTTGAAGTCTAGTGAAGCAAAAATCAAATATTTTGTAAATAGGACTTAGAGTTTTAGTAGAGCAGTATAGTAATTTCTCCGCTAAATCCATATAAATTTTTCTGTTCGCTTTACTGGTAGAATGCGTATGTATTATATCGCAGGCTAATTTCAGAACACCCTTTAAAGGTCACGTAAAATAATTTAATTGTTAATGGATTTATATCAGCAAAGTTTTTTACAATTCTACATACGTTTGGATAAAATAACATGAGTACAAAATGTTTAATTGCATTTCAAAACATTGAGTATAAAATTACTTTCCGGAATTTTAATATCTATAATTTACTGACATCAAAAGAAATTGCCTCTTAAACAAATTCAGCAACTTCCTCACAATTTTTAATCTTTTACACTTTTTCAGTTTACTCGTCATGATATGAGTATTTGCTCCATTTTAATAAAACTTGCTACTTATAAATGAAACCACTCCATATTTAACATCACGTAATTTATACGTTACCAAAGTAAATCCTTAATTAACAATAGAAAGTACCAGTTACAAGGCGCATAAATTTCAACATCTATGTATACAGCGCACATTTTTTAAATTTTATACGTTATCAGAAAAGAATGGAAAATTAACTTGGAAAATATTAAAAAGGTGTTATGTGCTATTAAACAAAATAAACTTCTTTTAGTATATTTAAGTTAAAACTCATTTCATCATTAAAGAGACAATATTATTTAGTAGCTGAGTTAACTTCAGATATTTTTTCATTAATCATTCCAAGAAAAAATGTAAACAATTTCTGTAGATACAGCTGTTAAATATTTCATGCGAAGCACAATCGAATAATTCTTGAATATTTAGTCATCATTCCTAGCAAATATTTAAAACATACCCGAAAATCAAGTTATAAAATAAAAACAAATTTTGTGTCCAGCCTCTTTTTAGTTATTTATATTATTTTTATACCCAGATTATAAATTTTTTCATAAAAAATAAAGTATGATTGTCATCTTAGTAAATCTTCCCAGATGATTTTTTTTATGATCATAGAAGAAAGAAAACGATACTACTCTTTTTCTCATTCGAAGCAGTCAGATGACTTGTTAGTGTTCTGTGCACCGACGACATTTGTCTGTCGATTGTGATTAATTTTCTGTGTTATTCAGCGGTATTTGTTGGCATTAGATTTTGTTTTCCGCGTAAACTGCAATTTCTGTTATCAGTAGGTAAATATTTAATATTCTAAATAATGCATATAGAACGTAGTTTATTATATAAATTAGTCATCTATAACATGTACTCAATTAATGCAACGGAGGAAGCAACTATATGCCAGCAGCCACAGCTTTCACTGTGTGTTATTGCTGAAGTTCCCGTGTTGTTGCTGTTTGATAATAACAACCAGGATTATGCATTCGTAAATGTAAACTGCTCCGCAGATAATTCATTTTAATGTTTTGGGGATGTAGCCCAGTAAATGAAATTTGTAATACATGTAATTCAAAAGATAATTCGTTTCAGATTGAAACTTGGTTTAATTGTTAGTTTAGGCAAAATTAAATAATATCTCCCAAAAAGTATTGATTTAAAACAACAAGATCATTGTTTAAATAACGATTATAATGCAAAAATGACCAAAAATGGAGTTTTTTAGCTGTATTAAAAAGCGCTCGCCAACAGGAGTTTTTGCTTTGGTTATACTTATAGGTTTTCAAAAAACGCTTCATTAGAGCCTGCCAAATTAAAATCCATTAACAATTTGTTTAAATAATTGCAAAAAACCAGCGAAATTTGAATTTGCTATAGATAGAAATTGCAGTAAAAGTTGTATTTTGTTACCCTTAAGAAACTCTGAAAATTTGGTAGAAAAATATTTATTTGTTTACGAGGTTTTGCAGTTATTAAGACTTGAAATTTCGAGAATAAATCAATTAATCGTTAAGCTTCATAATAACGGTTAAAGATGTCGAAAAAATGTATTTTATAGTAATTTTTAACTGTAAAAAACGTCCTCGAATACATTTTTACACTTGGAATGTGGTGGGGGAAATACAAACGTTCAAAAGTGGAAATCGAAACTTCAAATCTTAACTGCCCGAAAATTTTGCGATATCTCCGGTAATTGTGAACCAATTTTAACGTTTTTTTTTTTTTAATTTGAGGTAACGCATGAAAATAATAACTGCACGGTCCATTTTGCAATAATTAATTATTAATTTGTTATAAACTATTTGTAAAAAAAATTTTTTTTCGCATTTTTTCGAGAAATAATTATTCACAATGGTACCAATAAACAATTTTCTTAAAAAACAAAATTTTTATGTAAAAAAATTCAGGAAATTACATATTTTTAATGTATAAAGTTTATTTTAATGAGAATCGAGTTTTTGGATGTAATATGCATAACAGTATTATTTTTTAACATTAAATTACATATTATATTTAAAAAAATAACGTTTTTGTTGTTTTAAACCGATCTTTTTGGGAAATATTTCTTTTTGCCATTAAAATAAGTTTCAATCTGTAACGAATGTTTTTACGTTTTTTTTTTATTATTTACTGGGCTAATGATTAAAGTCGAATACTTTTGACACTTCCAACCGTGATAATACATTCAGCCTCTTCAATAACATTAATCATAAATAAAAAAGTAATCTTTGCCATAATTACATTTTATTAATTATATGCGCATATTGTGTAGAATTATGTCTTTACATTTGTACATTATTTTTGAAATGTATGTTTTTCCTCGATATTTTTGTGAACTTATTTTAAAACAGACGTTTATTATTATAACTAATAATATTTATTTTATTATGAGCTTTTTTAAATACCAAATTTCCAGAACGGACTTAATTGGAAATGGCTCCAATTATTTATAGATAAATCTGTATAAAAATTATTTAAAAACAAACTTGAATGAAGATAAAATATCTATTAAAAATACGTTGTAAATCTAAATATTTTAAGTCATCGTCCTGAATACACTTTTGCTACAAAAATTTTTTGCGATAAAAGTTGGGTAAATAAATAAAAACACCATTCCTGGACACATTATGAATAAAGAAATGAAAAGAACGAAAATAAAGATATGCAGGTATTAAGGAGGAAATTTCAAGTGAAAAAATGAAAGTTACGCATCAAATAATGTCATCAAATACAGGGCGATTTCACAATAAATTTTTTATTCTCTGTCTCTCTTAAGATGATAAAAATGTCGAATTTATGATTTTCTTTTTACTAAAACACTATATTTAACACTACCTATCCAAGCACCACAAAAAGCTTCAGATTCGAGTTGAGAAGATCAAAAATTGTCAAAAATTGAAACTGACAAATAGGTAACATTTACCATTTAATTTTCTCTAATTGCTTCCAAATTTAGTAAATGGTCACACATTTTCTTTTTAAAGAAGTATTTTAATATGTTGCCATATGTTTTCACAAAAAATGATTTTTGGATTGGCGTTCCTAAATTTTATTTTATTTCCTGGCAGACCCCTCACGAAAAACGGCACTGTTTCACGCCTATTTAGATTTTTGAAATAATATCAATATCGATTTTTATTAAAATCTAAGAGGAAGATTAATTTTTAAGCGTTTAGTGTAACTGTTTATATTGAAAATATCATTCTGAATGGATAATTGAAATTAGTTCCACATATTTCAAGCTTATAATTTTAAAAACTATGTTAATATGAGAATTAACGGGTTGTGGCATGGCTATATTCTCGTTTTGTGGCCATATCAACACAATTAAGATAGTGCGCGTATTTATTATGCATGTATGACTAAACATTATCTCAGTCAAATTATCAATATTCTTTGTACTACAAATTATAAATCAATTTATATTACCTTTTCGAATGGTAAATAACAATTGCAAATTCTTACTATCGGTTTTTAACTGCTGATTCGGATTTCTTTTGTTTTTCATTCCACTAATATTTTTATAATTAATATCTTCAAATAATAACAGTAAACAAGCTTACTTAAGGAACGTGAAAACAATAGTTTATCAGTTGCCTTTATATTCTTAATAATAATTTGAGAACATTTTTCTTAGTAGCATTATTTTGACAAAAATGTAATAAAATAAAGAAATTACGATACGTAGGAAAGAAAGGATTTTCTCTAGGCTTAGTCAATGCGAAAGTGACATGGAGACTTTCATTACTTAAGACGAAAATGAGTGTCAAAATAATTTGATTTAAGACAGCTTGTGGACAATTGGTTCGCACACGAAAAAAACGGCATTTTCATTGCGTTGCGAAATATACAATTTTTAGGGACAAATAATAATGTTAGAGTTAGAGAAGGATAATGTTATTGTATCTGTAAAAGAAAATATTGCTCTGTTGTGGAAAATTGCTGTTCACATACCTTTTATTGTTTACTTAATTCGCGGGAGAAAGCGTTGAAACAATCCTTATAAATATTTTTGAAAGAAAGTATGTATTTATTTCTTGCGTTTCTTAAATAGTTTTTTTTAAATAATTTAGCACCCTGTAAATTTATTAATTTTACACATGGAGCTGTAAGATTATTATTTTTTTATTTTTTAATTTAGTGTGACAAATAAAAGAAACAAATTTTGTATTCAACAAATGAAACAAATGCAAGACTACAAGAGTGGCAAAAAATGAAAATAGACAAAAAATCATTTTTTTAATAATTTAGCACCCTGTAAATTTATTTATTTTACTAACATGGAGCTTAGGGTGGCCCAAAAAAAAAACGAATTTTTTTTTCGCGTTTCTTGTTAAAATATGTTGGTTTATTATGTTTTAAGAGCCCCCTCAAAAAATCAGCTCAAAACAAATTTTTTTTTAGAGGTCGCTCAAAATTTTTAAAAATTTCCAAAATCGTCAAATATGGATTTTTTTTTAAATTTTTTCTCGTTATTTTCTGGTTGAAAAAAACCTCGATTCTGAAAATTTCAAATCGATATTTTAATTTCTAAAGGTCACTCATGATTGTTTTAACTTTAAAAGTAGTGTACCTAAAATGATTTCGAGCGTTTTTTTATTTTTTAATTTAGTGTGGCAAATAAAAGAAAAAATATAAATATTTTTTGTATTCAACAAATCAAACAAATGCAAGACTACTAAGAGTGGAGAAAATTGAAAATTGACAAGAAATCCTCACCTGTAAAACCTTAAACTTTTTATCTAATTAAAATTTAAAAAATTATATTTCTCATACATTTTTTTGCATATTTTGTATGTTGAAAAAACTAAATACAAACGAAATGCTTTTGAAATGTTTTTAGGCTCAACAAAAGTTTTTTTACAATTTCAAATTTTATACATGGTGTTTAAAAATTATTATCAACCTAAATTTTCTATTAATTTCCCAGCCAATAGTAATAATCACTTACTGTAATACCCTTACATTACAGTTCAAGTTACTTAGATCCCTCAGGCTATATATCATTGTAATCTCGAGAAATCATTCTCATTTAATGTAAAAACATACAAATATCCCTTTTTTAAAATCATAAGTTCAAACTTGTCACGGATTTATTAAACACCCTGTATAAAGTCCAAAACTCATACAAAAAAAATAACTCCACCATCGGAGTAAAGTATTGAGAGAATAGCTATTTTTTGTATATTTCTTAGACAATCAAATTTACTGAAATTAGTTAAGTATTTGTGTATAGTTTCAGTTTTTCAAATTATTTAGGCATTTTGCCACGTTAGAGGAAATAAAAAAATAATTACATAAACCCTTGGACCAAATGTTTTCTCTCCACAGGTTATATGCCCCAGCTGGCATTGAATTACACCCGCAATATCTGGTAAATATCTAAAATCGTTTATCAGCAGAGCCACCAGATGTAGACCAGTTTCGAAATCATGAGTTCACAGAATGCCATAGGTGAAAGAACCAACAAACTATTTAGCAATTTAGATGTCTATCTACAGACATGTTTCGAGTATTGGTCATTTATAACCCACAATAATAATAATAATAATAATGATTATAATAATATGCCTTTATTTTCATATAAAAAGCATGTTTCTTTAGTTAAAAAGTTTAGTCAACCTAATGCGGTACTAGTCATGCGTTCATACCACCTACAGATTAGTAGGTCACTTTGTGTCAGTAAGTACATGTGCTAGTAGACATAAAGTAACAATGACATTTAAATATATGATATATGACATATGCTGTGTAGGTTATATCTCACCAATTTGAATTAGTTTTGTATAGAAAAGAATTAAAAAAATGTTTTAGTTGTGATGTTAATTCGCAGCATCTTAGATTGATGACTTTTTATATTATTAGCCACAATAAAATTTTATGGTGTGACACGGCGTTTATAATACAAAAATTTTGATTTATTCAAGTCACGAGACAGGTAAAGAAGAATAAGCTCAAAGGGAATCCAAAATTAATGAGTAACAAGGCAGGTAATTACAATTTCTGTTCGATATTATGTTCTCGTTACATTCTGAGCAATCTCTTTAAGCCAGGCAATCAAAAATAAATATATTATATTTATTATGTATAATAATGAACTTTAAATGTGCTTCCTGTTTTCTTGTGAAATGCGTAAATACTCTTGAGTATTAAGAATTATTAAATAAATAAATAGTTTAATATTCATAATTGTTTTTGCATTTCTTGGGTTTTGAAAAAATTTTTCCATCTTATAAACTGCTATTAGAAACTGTTTAATTATGAATTTGTTACTTTTCATTAATTTCACATATTCATTAAAAAAAAATAATATAAAGTTTTTCCATGAAATAGATAACGATGACATAAACTAATAGAAAATATTTACACCAAGGAAAAACACAGAACGCTTATGGTAATGGTTTAAAACAAATGTTTCAAGGCAAATAAGTTAATCTTAAAAATATATCTTTTACTCATTTGGTGTTTGATAATTATTTTTATAATGCTATAATTGTAGATAAAAAAAAACATACCCTTTTCAGCGTTCTACTATACAGGTTTACAGTATGGCCAGAGTTGATAAGATTCTTCACAATTCCTGTACCAATATTCCCTACACCAATGAAACCAAATGTCAATTTTGAAGCCGAGATGTTTTTTGTCTTCAACAGCTCGGACAGGTTGTTCAGGTCCACAGTAGGAGATTCCTGAAATAACAAAGAATATAAATATAGTAAACCATAAATTTAAAAAAAAATTATTACAAATATAAATATGAAAATTAAAATTTATCTACTTTTATACATAATTTGCAAAAAAATCGCAAATGACATTCATATAAATTTTCAATGCTCCCCGTGTAATCAAAAATTAAGTTTAATAATATTCTAATACTTGACTATTTAAAAAAAATAATAAACCATTTGTTTAAATTATCCGTAACACATACTGCAACTTTTAATTTTTTTACCTTAGGCTCAAACACTATACCAGGACTCATTTTTGTTACAGAAAAGCTTCAACAGCACACAAAACAGAACAAAACAATAGACTTGTATATGTTTAGTTATAATAAGCAAGACTTCGATTTTATCTTTTATAAGTACACTCCCTCCATTATGCTTTTAGTGATGGGAGAATTATATCTTTCGAATTATCGACAGGAAAAATTAATAAAAACAAAACAATTTTAAAAAATATATTAACTGGATGGATAAAATGTGGTATGTAGTATGTCGACACAAAATTTCTCTAAAAAACACGTTTTAAATTTACTACAAGTTTGATTGTGTTTTTACTGCCCCTATACTCCTCAAGTTGTTGGTAATAAATGTTAACCCAACAATTAAACTTGCGATTTTTAATATAAAGCACCCACATTATGCTAAATCGAATAGAATATTTTTTCAGGATTACTACTCGTATAATTTAAGGTCTATTAGAATTGGTGTTACATTTTTCTTTTTTTAACACATGACTTTTACGGCATGTTCTTTACCTTATTATTACAGGAAGGCCCATAAAGCCTCACAGTATTCTTTGTAGATATGATATACAGTGTGTTCTTTTTTTCTTTAAGTTTGAAATGCCACACCTTTAAAAAACATCCTGTACAAAATTCAATACCATCATAAAAAATGTATAGTGTTCGCTACAACTTTCATATTCATGATTTTCTTTTATTTTAATTAAAAACAAAAAAGTTATGTTGTAACATTTATAACCAATAACATGGTATAATCGTTATGTAAATTTTGCTAAATTTATTATTTCATCTATAACTTTGTCGACACAAATTTTATAGATAATACAAATAAATGGTTATGAATAACAAAAATGTTTGCACAAGGGAATTAATGTACCTAACAAATAATTATTGTATTAGTCTACTGGCTAGAGAGCTGCGCGATGTTCTTCAGATTGTTTATATTTTTTTCCTAATCTTACATTTAGAAAAACAATAGATTTTTCTCAATTCCAATGGAATTTTGTTGTTACATACGAGTACTGATAGAGGATCAAGGACATTTAATATGAAGATGTACAGGGTGGCCGATTTTTGGTAGTTTTATAGGGCACAGCCAAAACGGTGATAGGTACAAAAAATCTGATATCGATGTTCCGTACTCTTCTTTTGAGTTTACTTCGCTGGTACTAAAAGATCTTGGCTAACTTGATTAGTTTTAGATATACAGGGTTTTTTTGAAGAATCTCCCATTTATATTTACCTCTCTATCTCCGTTGTCATTAAATTTAGAAGAAAAAAGTTATGTGTTCAATTTTTTATGAGGAAGCCATTGGCGTACCTACTCAGATATTCAACGGGTGTCAAATATCCATATTTACAATGCGACTAGCTCTTTCTATCTACTTTCTCTTTTTTTATAGTTGTTATTTTTGTTTAGTTTTTGTTTATTAGTTACTATACCATAATAAAACCTATGAAGTACCTAAATACTAAATAAATCTCATGGCCAACTGAAAAAATATACATTTTTTACATTTTTCTTCATTTGGGCAAATAAAAAGTATCTATTATTATATACGGCTGAAAAGGTAAAAAAAATGCTATTCATCGGGATGACCAAATACAGGGTGTTCTATTTAAAAAAAACCTGTTTATGAATATCGGAAAAACTGTGCGATTTGTAAAAAATCTGAGTATACCATTGGCTTCTTCATAAAAAATAGAACAAATACTGTTGAAACTTTTTTTTTCTAAATTTTATGACAACGGAGATAGAGGTTAATGTAAATGGGCGATTTTTCAAAAAAACCCTGTATATCTAAAACTAATCAAGTTAGCCAAGATCTTTTGGTACCAGCGAAGTAAACTCAAAAGAAGAAGACGGGACATCAATATCAGATTTTTTGTATCTATCACCGTTTTGGCTTTACCTTATAAAACTATCGAAAATCAACCACCCTGTACAATTAAAGTTCCAAGAGCTAATAGCTAATTTTATTTTGCAAATCGAGGCCTTTACAGGTATTCCACAATGATTTTCAAAATTTTTTATGTATCCAATACGTTTTTTTAGAAAGAAAAAAAAATAGTTTCTGGGAAGATCTAAATCGTATATTGGGAGTAAAAAAACAGGTTTGCTAAAAGTACTGACTTGTTTTAATAATTTTTATTTGAAAATATTTATTTTGTCTTTTATTTCATAAATGTATCCCTTTTTTAAATTAATTATAGTGTCACAAGACAAGGTACCAAAAATAAAGGATTTTTCAATCAAATGTAAGAATATCATTAAATAACCTGCGAGTGAATGAAATTATATATACATGGACAAAAATGGCATACAGCGTGAGAAAATTAAGACTCGCTTCAAACCAGTGGATCACATGTTGTTCAACATTTATGTTACTGGAAATAAAAATGATATTCAGACTTTTGTGCATAGCTTTTACTGTTTTTTGAGCAAATTAACAATTTGTAAAGGTATGTTTACTTGAATTGGAATTAGAGTAATACGTGTCAAAAATGAAGCATTTTCCTGGTTACAATTTAAGAGTATTTTCTTACAAAAATATTTACTTAAAAAAAAAAGATAGGTATATAAAAAATATATTGTTTGTTGTTTTGTAAAATATTTTTATGCTTTCCCTTACATTGTCTTATTTATCATTTCATTTAAACTATTTCCTTTGGCTCTTTTCAGCACTTTATTTTATTATCGTTACTCTTACTGTTCAAATGATACATGTCCATAAAATTTATTGTAAAAACACAAATCAACTGTAGCAGAGAAATTAATATCCTGTATGCATCGCGAATAGAATAAACAAATTAATAGATAAATGCCCAAATCTGTTTTTCTTAAGGAAATGAATCAAAATTACAATGATAACAGGATTTGAAGGGTCTGTCAGGAAGACATGGATGGCTATTAGAACATGTCATAAATAGGTGTTAAAAGACTTAAAACAGACTGATTGGATGCATGGGTGCCATTGATGTACCCAGCCTTCAAAAAGTGGGTGGCACCTTACTTGGTGAAATTATCTATATATTTGATGGGTTTGTCTATTTTGCCTTCGCAATCAAAATAATGTGCCATAAGTGTAATGTGTTAAAGGTTATTGTTATGCCAGCTTCACACGCAACGTAACCACTTAATTGTGCAGTAAACCACGTGTCCAAATATCTGTGTCCATGATTCTCTATCCACACATCACAGTTTGAGTCTGCAGATAAATCACTATGATTTATTAGCTAGGTGTTGCTAAGCAATCAAAAGATTGTCCGTATAAGAGGTTTGATCAAAAAGTAACGGAAATTTCCAAATTGCACGTGTTGCATTGTTGAGCTGATTCTTTTTTTGTGTATTGGTAGTACTATTAGTGATGTACCTGTCAATATTTCGGATCAGAGTTTGTTTGATATTTTAAGAGCAGTGAGCATTCAAAATGTTAAAGAAAGCCTTTGACAATACTATATCACAGCCAAGAGTTTATCAAAGGTACAAATGTTTTCAGGAAGGCCGAGGAGACATCGAACATGAAACAAGATCTGGTCAAATGTGAAAGTCCTTCTAACCGTTTTCTTCAACTACACTGGAATAGTTCTTCACAAATTTTTACTGCCTGGACATACAGTTAACAAGGAGTACTAAAGTTTTGAGCAATTTGCCTGAGGCAATCAGGAGAAAACAACAAGAACATGAGAGACAACTAGTGGAGTTTACACCACGCCAACCAGCGCATACCGCTTTGCTTATCAAACAGTTCTTGGTGAAATACTCTTGTGATGCCGCAACCACCCTATTCTCTGGACATGGCCCCTGTAACTTTTCCTATTTTCCAAACTCAGCGGGATATTCAAAACACAATATTTTTCAACAATGGGTAATCGCAAACCTGCTCAAAACTATACCTAAAGAGGTGTTCCACCAGTGTTTCTCAAACTGGAAATTAGGTTGGTATGAGTGTATAATATCACAGGGACACTACTTTAAAAAGGACGTGATAAAAANATTATATTTAGGAAAATCATTGATTTTTTTATTTTACATTACATTATTTACATTTAATATAAAGATGTACAGGGTGGCTGATTTTCGGTAGTTTTATACGGCACAGCCAAAACGGTGATAGATATAAAAAATCTGATAACGATGTCCCGTCCACTTCTTTTATTTTATATATACAGGGTTTTTTTGAAAAATCGCCTATTTACATTAACCCCTTTATCTCCGTTGTCAATAAATACAGAAGAAAAAAGATTGAATATTATTTGATCCATTTTTTTTTAAGCCATTGGCGTACTCAGATATTCAACGGGTGCCAAATATCCATATTTACAATGCGACTCGCTCCATTGCCAAACGTTGTCATCAACGAAATTGGCCGACAATGCACTTGCTATGACTGTGTTATGCTACTTTCCATTCTATTATTCTTTCTCTTTTTTTTATAGTTGTTATTTTTGTTTAGTTTTTGTTTATACCATAATTAAACCTATGAAGTACCTAAATATAAATGGATAAGCTAATTCATTTTTTCTTGTAATTTTTTAGTCTGTTAGGTGCCAAATTTAAATTTTTTTTTATAGAAAATGAAGTAAGAGACAAATACTAAATAAATCTCATGGCCAACTGAAAAAATATACATTTTTTAAATTTTTCTTCACTTGGGCAAATAAAAAGTATCTATTATTATATACGGCTGAAAAGGTAAAAAAAAATGCTATTCAACGGGATGGCCAAATGTGTTCTATTTAAAAAACCTACGTTTATGTAATATCGGAAAAACTGTGCGATTTGTAAAAAATCTGAGTATACCATTGACTTCTTCATAAAGAATAGAACAAATACCGTTCAAACTTTTTTCTTCTAAAGTTTATGATAACGGAGATAGAGAGGTTAATGTAAATGGGCGATTTTTCAAAAAACCTTGTATATCTAAAACTACTCAAGTTAGCCAAGATCTTTTGGTACCAGCGAAGTAAACTCAAAAAAAGAGGACAGGACATCTATATCACATTTTTTGTATCTCTCACAGTTTTGGCTGTACCCTATAAAACTATCGAAAATCAACCACCCTGTACAATTAAAGTTCCAAGAGCTAATAGCTAATTTTATTTTGCAAATCGAGGCCTTTACAGGTATTCCACAATGATTTTCAAAATTTTTTATGTATCCAATACGTTTTTTTAGAAAGAAAAAAAAATAGTTTCTGGGAAGATCTAAATCGTATATTGGGAGTAAAAAAACAGGTTTGCTAAAAGTACTGACTTGTTTTAATAATTTTTATTTGAAAATATTTATTTTGTCTTTTATTTCATAAATGTATCCCTTTTTTAAATTAATTATAGTGTCACAAGACAAGGTACCAAAAATAAAGGATTTTTCAATCAAATGTAAGAATATCATTAAATAACCTGCGAGTGAATGAAATTATATATACATGGACAAAAATGGCATACAGCGTGAGAAAATTAAGACTCGCTTCAAACCAGTGGATCACATGTTGTTCAACATTTATGTTACTGGAAATAAAAATGATATTCAGACTTTTGTGCATAGCTTTTACTGTTTTTTGAGCAAATTAACAATTTGTAAAGGTATGTTTACTTGAATTGGAATTAGAGTAATACGTGTCAAAAATGAAGCATTTTCCTGGTTACAATTTAAGAGTATTTTCTTACAAAAATATTTACTTAAAAAAAAAAGATAGGTATATAAAAAATATATTGTTTGTTGTTTTGTAAAATATTTTTATGCTTTCCCTTACATTGTCTTATTTATCATTTCATTTAAACTATTTCCTTTGGCTCTTTTCAGCACTTTATTTTATTATCGTTACTCTTACTGTTCAAATGATACATGTCCATAAAATTTATTGTAAAAACACAAATCAACTGTAGCAGAGAAATTAATATCCTGTATGCATCGCGAATAGAATAAACAAATTAATAGATAAATGCCCAAATCTGTTTTTCTTAAGGAAATGAATCAAAATTACAATGATAACAGGATTTGAAGGGTCTGTCAGGAAGACATGGATGGCTATTAGAACATGTCATAAATAGGTGTTAAAAGACTTAAAACAGACTGATTGGATGCATGGGTGCCATTGATGTACCCAGCCTTCAAAAAGTGGGTGGCACCTTACTTGGTGAAATTATCTATATATTTGATGGGTTTGTCTATTTTGCCTTCGCAATCAAAATAATGTGCCATAAGTGTAGTGTGTTAAAGGTTATTGTTATGCCAGCTTCACACGCAACGTAACCACTTAATTGTGCAGTAAACCACGTGTCCAAATATCTGTGTCCATGATTCTCTATCCACACATCACAGTTTGAGTCTGCAGATAAATCACTATGATTTATTAGCTAGGTGTTGCTAAGCAATCAAAAGATTGTCCGTATAAGAGGTTTGATCAAAAAGTAACGGAAATTTCCAAATTGCACGTGTTGCATTGTTGAGCTGATTCTTTTTTTGTGTATTGGTAGTACTATTAGTGATGTACCTGTCAATATTTCGGATCAGAGTTTGTTTGATATTTTAAGAGCAGTGAGCATTCAAAATGTTAAAGAAAGCCTTTGACAATACTATATCACAGCCAAGAGTTTATCAAAGGTACAAATGTTTTCAGGAAGGCCGAGGAGACATCGAACATGAAACAAGATCTGGTCAAATGTGAAAGTCCTTCTAACCGTTTTCTTCAACTACACTGGAATAGTTCTTCATAAATTTTTACTGCCTGGACATACAGTTAACAAGGAGTACTAAAGTTTTGAGCAATTTGCCTGAGGCAATCAGGAGAAAACAACAAGAACATGAGAGACAACTAGTGGAGTTTACATCACGCCAACCAGCGCATACCGCTTTGCTTATCAAACAGTTCTTGGTAAAATACTCTTGTGATGCCGCAACCACCCTATTCTCTGGACATGGCCCCTGTAACTTTTTCCTATTTTCCAAACTCAGCGGGATATTCAAAACACAATATTTTTCAACAATGGGTAACCGCAAACCTGCTCAAAACGATACCTAAAGAGGTGTTCCACCAGTGTTTCTCAAACTGGAAATTATATTGGTATAAGTGTATAATATCACAGTGGCACTACTTTAAAAAGAATGTGATAAAAATTGAAGATTAACTAAATACTTGCTAAGAAAATTAACAACTCCCGTTACTTTTTGATCAAACCTCGTATACCGTCATCCTGTGAAAACATTCTACCAAAATATGTAAAAATTTACAGGGTGTCTCAAGATAATAAAACACTTGTTTTTCTTTTAAATAAAAAACAAACAAATACCTTGTGAAAGAGCTGAATAAATTATACAGGGTGTCCCAAAGCTCATGCAACAAAATTTGGTCACAGATTATTAAGACAAATTTAGGAGACCCGTATTTTTTATTTTTGCCAAGTGGCCCCCTTTTTCGAAGTTACAGCCCCCTGAAGTCCGCCCCTAAGAATAATCTTTTTTATCTCAGAATCCTGTTGTACGAGAATCACTAAATTTGGTACACCGGGGTTTTATCTCATGTGGAATCTGATAGTGCTACGTTTTTTGGCGGGGAACACCCTTAAGACAATTTTTCATGAGCCCCCTTGCCTTTGGAGCCAAAAAAAAAATTTGGTCGCATATTTAAATTTTTTAAAAATTATCAGCCCACTAGAAAGCCATTAAATTTAGAAACTTTTTGTCTCTTTATACTTTTTCGTAAAACGCAATGTTTTCGAGAAAAATGTCAAAATGTGATCGAATGCATATCGTGCCATTTTCCTCAAAAACATTGTGTTTTACGAAACAAATATAAAGAGACAAAAAAGTTTCTAAATTCAATGGCTTTCTAGTCAACTAATAATTAAAAAAAAAAATTTAAGTTGCAACCAAATTTTTCTAGTTCCAAAGACAAGGGGGCCCACAAAAAAGTGTCTTAAGGGGGTTTCTCGCCAAAAAGGGTAGCACTGTGAGATTCCACATGTCATAAAACCCCTGTGTACCAAATTTNTGGCCCCCTTTTTCGAAGTTACAGCCCCCTGAAGTCCGCCCCTAAGAATAATCTTTTTTTTTTATATCAGAACCCTGTTGTACGAGAATCACTAAATTTGGTACACCAGGGTTTTATCTCATGTGGAATCTGATAGTGCTACGTTTTTTGGCGGGGAACACCCTTAAGACAATTTTTCGTGGGTCCTCTTGTTTTTAGAGCCAAAAAATTTTGGTAGCATAATTAAATTTCTTAAAGATTATCAGTCCACTAGAAAGCCACTAAATTTAGAAACGAAAACGCAATGTTTTCGAGAAAAATGTCAAAATGTGATCGAATGTATATCGTGATTCACCATTTTCCTCAAAAAAATTTTTTTACAAATCAAATATGAAGAGACAAAAAAGTTTCTAAATTCAATGGCTTTCTAGTCAACTAATAATTTAAAAAAAAAATTTAATTTGAGATCAAATTTTTCTGGTTCCAAAGACAAGGGGGCCCACGAAAAAGTGTCTTAAGGGGGTTTTTCGCCAAAAAGCGTAGCACTTTCCACATGTCATAAAACCCCTGTGTACCAAATTTAGTGATTCTCGTACAACAGGGTTCTGATATAAAAAAGACTTCTTAGGGGCAGATTTCAGGGGGCTGTAACTCCGAAAAAGGGGGCCAGTTGGCGAAAAGAAAAAATATGGGTCCCCTAAATTTGTCTTAAGAATCTATGACCAAATTTTGTTGCATTAATTTCGGGACACCCTATATTTTACTTTTTCAATAAGTATCATGAAAGACAAGGAAGCTATGGTGGAAGAATTTAACATTTTCACGTGATGACCCTGTACTTAAATTTGCCATATATGTCAAGGCTGTTTTGTGTCAGTTATAATTAGAAATTGATTAGTATAGTAGAAACAAGATGTTACCATTCTGTGTTGCAAATTTGAACTTTTTTTGGATTTACACCTATTAACATTCCGTCCATACCGATTAAACAGTATAAAGCAAGAACTTGTACATTCTATGTAAATGCAAAAGTGGAATAGTAGCAATAACAAATATCTGAAGACAAAAAATATTCCATGGAAAAAATACTTTATTTTTTCGTATTCCAAGTAAAAAATGTATAATTTAATATCCTCCTTAAACATAATTTTTAATTTTTTATATTAATCTTGGACGTGGTAATAGCAAGTTGCAAAGAAAATTATAAAATTAATTACAAACTGTTAAAAGATAAACATAATA